>NC_060900.1:2935600-2948100 GCF_014805685.1 Silurus meridionalis | reverse complement strand
TAATGTCATCCGTAATGAGCAGTGCGTAGAGCCCAGGGCTTGGCTTTCAACATGGAGAGTCATGTATCATATACGGTGATTTGGAGGCGTGTCTTGGGGCATATGGAAATGGAACGAAAAACATTTTAGCCTCACAAATGAGATCAGAAAAGTATACACATGTGAATTGTTTATGGGACTACATACACTCTACACTTACATCAACCTGCTGCACTGCTTTGTGTGTATGTGTGTGTGTGTGTGTGTGTGTGTGTGTGTGTGTGTGTGTGGTTTTTTCAGTTGCTTTGGAGCTTTTCTCAGATCAGAAGTGAAATTCTCAAGACTACTTGTTCAACCTCCACATCATTTAGTCATTTGTGCACATCATAAGAACATTTCTTGTTGCTTTAATCAAATTGTGAATTTTCTGCTGTTTCCGATTGTTTATATTATCAGTTGTTTATATTCATGTTGATCAAAATATGTTATACTGGTTTCACCTGAATAGTTTTAACCCACAAAAACATCTCAGCATCCGTTCATTGTATAAGTCAGTGAATGTAAAATAGTTAAACCAGTTGTCAGAATCTGTCAACTAAAATTTCTATTCAACTTTTTTTCTGTCTTCTTCTTCTTTCGGCTTCTCCCATTAGGGGTCGCCACAGTGGATCATCTGTCTCCATACCCCTCTGTCCTCTACATCTGCCTCTTTCAACCCAACTACCTGCATGTCTTTCCTCACCACATCCATAAACCTCCTCCTTGGTCTTCCTCTTTTCCTCCTTCCTGGTGGCTCCATCCTCAGCATTCTCCTACTGATATACCCCATGTCCCTCCTCTGCACATGTCCAAACCATCTCAATCTCCCTCACCTTGTCTCCAAAACGTGTGTTAAATTGATGAATTGTGCAGATGAATCTGGAATGTCACTAATGAAGGAGACTGAACGGCATTAAATCAACCAATATTCAACTAGTTCTCTAAAACAGGTCGAAGGTGAATCTGGTGATCCTTCAGTTGAAGAGTGAATACAGATGGAGCAAAACAGAATTATACATTCTGAAAATGGAGGAACAACTAAGAAACAAATGAAAACTTGGACAGTACAGTAAAAGAGTGACTCCTGTCTGGTCTCTTGCTATCAATATGAATCAAATATGCAATCAAATACATGAATTTGTGCTTAAATTCATAGATGCCAAACAAAAGAAAGTCAAATTTTCTGCATTTACAGTCGCTGTGATCGAAAACCATAGTTTATATCAAGAAATACTGAAACTGTGTGCCATCATACTGATAACACGTCTAAACATTTTGACGATTTTGTTTGTGAACAATAACAGAGGGACTTTTCATTCTGATGGGATTGAGATGTTCATTGACACAAATACCTGCTTTTGAGAGATAAACTGAGGATTTTGAGAAAATTTCAGCAGCTGAGAAAAACTGTTATATATTTTTGTAGATGAATATGTAATAAATGTATCCCCAATCGTCTCTTCTTCTCATTTTGTAGCTTTTTTGCTTGTGCTGTTTTTAGGAGAGTCTGTTTTTGTTAGAGTGTCTATCCAATCACATTTCAGCCATCACATGTTGCCGGAATCAAAGCACATGCTGTCTGAAGCCGTTGCTTCAACCAATCATTTGGTGACAATAATGTTGGCATTTCCATGTCCTTTAATTGGATGATCAGAGAGCTCACTAGTCAGAGCTTGCAAACTGCATCTGTAGCAAACTGCACAAGCTCAGATATTTTCGTGTGGGTTTAATAGCTGTTTTTTTTATTTCACAATGGCTGACAATGAGGACGAAATTGATTTGGTTGCAGATACGCTTTCTAAAACATTTACAAGAACAGACTTTTCAAGAAAAGCTTGACATCGTGAGATAAGTTCAGCCGAAACAGTTCAAAACAGTTGAACCTTTTATGAACCATTTATATATTTTTGCCTGTTCATATCATTCGTAACCATTAATTTTTCTCCACATATAATTAATTTCAAATCCCCATGAAAACCGTAATCTTCTAGGTTTTTGTGATCAGGTTAGAGATGTTGCATGTGGCAGTGTAGCTGTGGCTACAGTGAAAGGAGATGTGTTGAATTGTGTTCATTAGGTTTCTTGTTTTAGTAAAGCTGTTCCTTCTCGCTGTATGAGATTCCTGTCTGTGATGCAGTGCTCAATTATACTGCATTTCTCTATAATATTGATGGTTTCTGTAGCTGTGGTGTTATGATGATTGTATTAAGAGATGGATTGGTTCATGTAGGACACTGCTAAAGGCACAGATGTAAAACGCTGTCCAGCTACTGATCAGCACAGTTTGATTCAGTGAACAGCACTTTTAGATCCCGATACCTACTTGGTGAGGACGTGGCCTCTGTCTGGCAGTGACTGTAGGAAATGTGGTTTTCGTGTCTGTCAGTGTCAGTTAAGAAGGCGTGGCTTCTCTGCCTGTCATTCTCAGTTAAGCAGGCATGGCCTATGTTTATGTCAGTCTCAGTGAAGGAGGTGTGGCCTCTCTATCTGTCTTAGTGGAAGAGAAACGTGGCCTCTGTGACTGTCAGTAACAGTAAAAGAGGTATGGCTTTTGTTCCTTTTATTACTTTATCTGTGACAGCGAAGGAGGCGTGGCCTCTGTGTCTACCAGTATCAGTGCAGGAGGCGTGGCCTCTGTGTCTATCAGTAATAGTGAGGGGGCATGACCTTTGTGTCTATCAGTAACAGTGAAGGGGGCGTGGCCTCTGTGTCTGTCAGTAACAGTAAAGGGGCATGACCTCTGTGTCTATCAGTAACAGTAAAGGGGGTGTGGCCTCTGTATCTATAAGTAACAGTGAAGGGGCGTGGCCTCTGTGTCTATAAGTAACAGTGAAGGGGGCATGGTCTCTGTGTCTATAAGGAACAGTGAAGGGGGCGTGGCCTCTGTGTCTGTCAGTAACAGTAAAGGGGGCGTGGCCTCTCTCTCCCTCTTTCAGCTTCAATTGAATTTAATGTAATTCAGTGTGATTTATTGGAGTAATACAGCACAGTGTGCATTGGCACAACTTTGGCTACAGTAAAAACAACAACAAATAGAAAGACAGATAGAAACAAAGAGAATGATAGCGAGAGAAAGAGAGGTAGACAGACAGACAGACAGATAGACAGACAGACAGACAGACAGACAGGCAGACAGACAGACAGGCAGGCAGACCTATTGCTTTGTACAGTTTTATTAATAAATGACCCCAATTATTATTTTTTGTATGATGCATTTCTCTTTCTCTCTATTTTACACACACACACACACACACACACACACACACACACACACACACACACACACACACACACACACACACACACACACACACACACACACACGCGTAAGCTGCTCTTTCAGTCAGACACTATATTTAGCCAAGTCAGATGAGCAGTAGTGAGTGACTCATCATGGGTTGCTGATATTCTGAGCACAGCAAACACACACAAATACACTCTCACACACACTCACACACTCTCACACACACACACACACACACAGGATGGAGAAGGACACAATAGGGAAAATACAGTGTGTGTTTGTAGTGTGTGTGTGTGTGTGTGTGTGTGTGTGTGTGTGTGTGTGTGTGTGAGTGTGTGTGTTGCCTATTTTAATCCTGTTTGTGGATAACATACGTCACAAACTTGTGAGTATGTGTGTGTGTGTGTGTGTGTGTGTGTGTGTGTGTGTGTGTGTGTGTGGTGTGTGTGTGTATTTACCTAGCTAAAGACAGATGTGATTGTCTAGACTCTATTGAGTTTTTTAAACAGGAAAAGGTCAATGCACAACCCATCATCAATCTTTCTTTCTTTCTTTCTTTCTTTCTTTCTTTCTTTCTTTCTTTCTTTCTTGTGTGTGTGTGTGTGTGCACGTTTCTGCTTTGTGATTTCCACTGCGATGCTCTGTGTGTATGTTCCACTACATTAAGTTAATTGACCCGTCTATTTGGCCGAACGCAGACTCTGAGAAAACAAGCGCACGGTTTCCTGGGAACAGTGCTGCAGCGGCACTTTATTTCCTTCCACACCTGCCCCTGTTCCACGCCAGGGTGCGTCTCCGCCCACGAGCGTCAGCAGCATTCTCAGCACACAGCAGCGCTTCTCAGACACGGATAGCTGGATGTCCACGCTGGTCTGTAATTACGCCGGATTTGTCGATACCGAGGCTTTCTTTCTCGCTCGGTGTGTTTAAACGATTGCATGAGATTTATTGATGTAGGGGATGAAAAAAATGATTGAGGGGACGTTTAGTGAAAACTGACGTGCTGGGAGAAATGAAAGAAGGGGATTGTGTTGCGATTTGGCTGGATGGTTGAGTAGTTTGGCAGGAAAAATTGTCCCTGTGGACTGATCATCTGCTGTCAGGGTGTAATGTACGCCTTTGGGAAGAGAGTGAAGTCGAGATATGAGAACCTTAAAGATTTAAATTTCTAACATCAGAACAAAGATCTATACTGCAACATTCAGAACATAGATTTTGGTTGCTCCCGTCAGGGGTCTTCACAGCAGATCATCTGCCTTCACACCACCTCATCTGTCTCTTTCATGCACACCCTGCATGTCTTCCCCTACCACATCCATAAACCTCCTCTTCCTCTTTTCCTCCTTCCTGCTGCCTCCATCCTTAGCATTCTTCTACTGATATATGTCCCTCCTCTGCACATGTCCAAACCATCTCAATTGCACCTCTTGGAGCTTGTCTCCAAAACGTCCTACCTGCTTGGTCCTTCAAATGTACTCATTTCTAATCCTCTCCATCCTCGTCACTCCCAGCAACTTCAACTCTGCCACCTCCAGCTATGAATCCCGTCTTTTTGTCAGTGCCACTGTTAACCTCAGTCTTAAGGATCAGAACTGTAAATGGAAGATCTAATATAAGCAGATTTCATTTGGGAGAATAAAAATTATTATGAGCAAAATAATCGGGACACCTGACTTTTCCAGCCTGTTACCACAAAGTTGGAGGCACACAATTGTACAAAATGTCTTTGGATGCAGGAGCATGACATTTTCCCTTCATTTAAACCACAAACCTGTTCCAGCTGTGCACAAAGCCAACTCCATGAAGATATGCTTACCATGGAGTGGAAGATCTCCTGCTACAGACCTCTGACCTCAACTCTATTGAACAGGAATGAATGTGAATGCTGACCGCACCCCGGGCCTCCTCACCTCACCTACATTAGTATCTGATTTTACTAACACCCTGGTAGTTGAATGAGCACAAACCTCCACAAAATTTAGTGGAACATCTTCCAAGAAGTATGGAATAATATACACATATATAAATGGGGAGGGTTGCGTTAGGAAGGGCATCCAGCGTAAAAACATGTGCCAAATCAAACATGCTGAATACGTATGATCCGCTGTGGCGACCCCTAATGGGAGAAGCCGAAAGAAAATTAATTAGTCTGCTACAATGGTTCAGGACCATAGGTTGCATGAACAGTTCTGCTTTTCAGCACCTATCACTGGACAGCACACCTCAACAATTATGGAACTGTTACAAATGGATATTTAGAGTTAAGGATGAAGATGGGTTCCCTTTTAAGTCTGGTTTCTCTCAAGGTTTCTTCCTCGTGCCATCTCAGGGAGTTTTTTTCGTCACCACAGTCGCCACTGGCACACTTGTTATGGACAAAGTTACAATTATAAAGAACAGACTTATAAATGTACACATTCTGTTATAACCACTTGATCTCTGTTAAGCTATTTTAGATTTGATTTATTGATTAGTTGGTTTCCTATAAGCGACATTTCCCTCTATCTTCTTAATTTCATAGTTTCTGTGACAGATATCTGAAGCTGACTCTGTGCAAGAAACGACTCTCTGAAAAGTAGCATCACAAATAATAGCGTAAGAAAATATTCACCTTTAGCTGTTATCCTTGTCTTTTTTAGCTTTACTCATGCTGAGCTCACCGTTACAATACATTTACATTCACAGCATTTGGTAGACGATTTTCTCCAGAGCGACTTACAATTATCGCATTCACACCTTAGGAGGTGAGAGTTAAGGGCCGTGCTCAGGGGCCCTGCAGTGGCAGCTTGATGGTGCTGGGATTTGACCTGAGAATTCAGAGGGCATCTGGACCACGGAGTGTGTGTGTATGTGTGTGTATGTGTGTGTGTGTGTGTGTGTGTGTGTGTGTGTGTGTGTGTGTGTGTGTGTGTGTGTGTGTGTGTGTGAACTGGAGGCATCTGGAATTAAAACAGGAACATAAAGAATTTTTGAAAGTTGTGTGTCTGTGGCTGTGTGTGTGCATACATGTATGTGTCTCTGTGTGTGTGTGTGTGTGTGTGTGTGTGTGTGTGTGTGTGTGTGTGTGTGTGACTGGATGCTTTCTTGTTGCATCTACTGTGGCATTTATATTCCTACTGTAATATGGACTGTAGTATTTGCATCATTAGGTGTGTGAGTGTGTGTATGAGTATGTGTAAGCATGTGTGTGTGTGTGTGTGTGTGAGCATATGTGTGTGTGTGTTGTGTGTGTGTGTGTGTGTGTGTGTGTGTATGTATGAGCATGTGTGATTGTGTGTGATTGTGTGTGTAGGTGTGCAGGTATGTGTGTGCGTTGTGAATGTGTTTGTGTGTGATCAGGTATGTGTGTGTGTGTGTGTGTGAGACAGAGACAGTGGGTATGTGAGCATGATTGTGTGTGTGTGTGTATGTATGTGTATGTGTATGTGTATGAGCATGTGAGTGTGTGTGTGTGTGTGTGTGCGTGTGTGTGTGTGTGTGTGTGTGTGTGTGTGTGTGTGTGTGTGTGCACGTTTTGGAAAGTGAAGCATTCACACAAAGCCGGAGATGAGTCAGAGACGTCTCTTATATCTCGTGTGTTTTACACAATGATGGCTCATGGGAAAATCTGCGCGTGTGTGACGTTACACATTCATAATGGATAACGGCATGCGAAAGAAACAAAACAAAAACGAGTGAAAGATGTCTGCGTAATAACTTTATAAACCTGCTGATCAGAAGGTAAATGCTTTTTTTCTTTCTCTTCTTTTCTTCCTCCCTCGTTTTTTTTTTTATTGTTCTGTCTATTAGAGGTGTGCACTTCGGGATGTGAGTGCAACATCGTGTGTGTGTGTGCATGGTCTCTCTTTCTCTCTCTCTCTCTCTCACACACACACACACACACACACACACACACACACACACACACACAGCTCCAATGTTACATAATTCTCAGCCTCTTTTATTTTTTCCATTGATTCCTGTTTAAGTATTACAGCCTGAACCAGGGATGAATTTTTTCTTCACTTCTGCAGCATCACTGTGACGCTTCAATTCAAATATAATGATGAAAAAATATAACAAAAAAAGGATTGATGAATAGAATAGATGTCTGAAGATCACAGGCATCACATATTGATTTTCGCCCTCGTCCCTTGTGCACAAAAATTTCACCTGATTCTTTGAAACTTCTTATGATATTTAATTTAGATTTATTTATTTACATTTGTAGATTTACTCACACAAACTTTTACTGTACTGTATTTTGGAACTATTATGTACTGCAAATGATGAGACAGTTTTATATTATATTATATACAGTATTATGTTTATTCAACTGTTTTGCAATTTGAAGTTGAGGAACATTATTCTGAAGTTGGATTGGTGACTTTCACAGATTAGTGAAGCTCTGAGCATCTTTACTTCTGAGAGATTTTGCCACTCTAAAATACACTAATTATACCCAATCATCTTACTGAACTGTTGTCAGTTAACCTCATTAGTTGCGAAATGTTTTTCCAACTGGGTAATTTGAATAGCATTTCCTTTGTCCAGGCGTTTGTTGCCCCGCCCCAAATTTTTTGAGACGCGTTGCAACCATTAAATTCAAAATGACCTCATTTTTCCTTTTAAATAATGCATTTGAATTTAAATGTTAAGATTTTTTCTATGTTCTATCACATATAAAATATGAGTTTATGAGATTCATTGAGAAATCATTGCATTATATTTTTATTTACATTTTAGTGTCCCAAACTTTTTTTTTTTCCCCACAGCGGTCATATGATGCTTTTCAGCTCAACACGGTTGTACAGGGTAGCTATGGGAGCTCGTTTTCAGTCTTTCCGTCTCTTATCACATCACAAGATAAGGGGTACACACCATGTAGTGTATGTGTGTGTGTGTAAGCAGTATGACACCATCTTCCTGTTTGAAAGATGTCACTGGGCTCAGAAAGCATGTTTGTTCTTTGAAGTGATCCTCCCACACACATACACACAGGTGTGCCAATCCGTGTGCCAGTGTGTGTGTGCGCCAGTGTGTGTGCCAATATGTGTGTGTGTTGTACAGACAGGAAGAGGGCCCTGTGTGGGTTGTTTGTGCGCGATATGTACCCAGTGTCAAAGACCCTGTCTTCTAGCTTCTCATTGTCCGCACTAAACGCACAGTTCAGCCGGGTCGTCTCCGAGGCGTCAGTTGCTAGGATGCCGCTCAGGGTGCGTTTGATGTATCAAGTCACCGCTCTCGGATTTCCATGACAGCGTTCCTAATGCGAACCTAAAGGATCAAGAACGATTACTAAACTATCCCTGCTTTCATGTTGCAGGTAAATCTACGTCGAATTTTAGAATTTTGGGATTTTTTTCATTAAAAAAACACGTCTGAAGTTCTGGATAAAACAAACCAGGCTGTAAAGGCTGTAATTCCTGCACCACTCTCAGGTAATTCGATCGCAGCCGGCCTTGATGTATGGACGCTCTGTGACCTGTCGAGCTCTGGCCCGTCTCTCAGTGGTGTTCTCGGGGCGTTAACCGGAGCACATCATTTTGCTCTAAGACAAATGCGCACCGGGAGACTTGAGTCGGGAACGTGGGGGAGTTAAATATTCATCACAGCATAACCGTGTGTCACCAAAGACACCCACTGCAGTACGCCGGCATATAACGCTCAAGCAAATACCACTCTAAAGAACACAGCGCTCCAAAGCCTGACATTTACCTGTATTGCTCACCGTATATATCCGGCGTAAAGACCACACACACGTGCGAGAACCTACAGACATACACATTTTTACTTCCCGGTGTGTGTTTTACTTGAATACCCAACTCTTTGCCTGATCGTGTCCCACTCAGATTTTTCTCTCATCCTTGGCAGAACATCACAGTGTCTGTATGTGTGTGTGTGTGTGTGTGTGTGTGTGTGTGTGTGTGTGTGTGTGTGTGTGTGTTAATTCGAGTGTGTGTTGGTGCTCGTGAGGTTTGAGCAATGCACAGTCCTTCACACATTTCAGCCAACACCATGACTCCGTCCTCTGATCCGTATGCGTGCTGTTTGCATTCTGTGCGGGCGCGTCTGCGTTTGCGGGACCGTGTCTGCCATTGCAGAGACAGAACACCATCTGTAGCCTCCCACACTCACACACACACTCACACACACATGCACGCACATGCGCACACACAGGCTTTACCTGGTTCTCCATGGAGTAAACCATTAGCTGATTCGGTGTGCTGTGGAACGGTGTTGTGGTTAGACGGTTGGAAAATTGATTTGTGTGTGTGTGTGTGTGTGTGTGTGTGTGTGTGTGTGTCGTGGGTGTTTGTGGGTGTTTATGTGCCTTATAAGATGACATTTGTAATCAGAGAGCGACACCATTAATGAAGACTCATCAGTCTAGTGAGGGCTTTGAATGCTGGTGCAGACACACAGGAATGCAGACATGCAGACACTCAAGCATGCAGACATGCAAGCAAGCAGACACCAAAACATGCAGACACACAGGCATGTCTACATGTCCACATGTAGAGGGACAATGAGAGATGGAAATATCCCAATATGAGAAGAAAGAGAAGCCCAAACACAGAAAATGCCCAGAGACACCCAAAAACCTGATAGCATTATAATAATGATAATAATTAATAATAATAATAATAATAATAATAATAATAATAATAATAATAATAATAATAATGATAGTGATGATAATAATAAAACTGAAGCAATTAATTGGAAGTATTTTAAGTATATATAAAGCATATTAAAATAAAATATTATTGATTAATATAATAAAATGAAATAATGATATTATAATAATGCAACAAAAATGAATTCAACTAAAATAATGTAATTGTTGTTTTTTTTTTTTTTAGCAATAAAAGTTGAAAACATAAAATTGTTGTGAAAATATGGAGGTGAACAAAAACTAAAAGCTAAATTTTAATGCAACTCTGCTAAAACAGGGTCGTGAAGCCCTAACTGGGAAAGTTTCGAAAGTTTGTGCACACCTGAGTATATGATTTCTGTGCTGTTTTGACATACAATTCCATATTTAGTCCCCAATTTGATGTTATAATAACCTCCACTCTTCATGGAGACATTGTGGAGATTTGTGGGAATTTATTAAGCTACAAGGGTGTTAGTAAAGTCAGGAACTGATATAAGTGAGGTGAGGAGACCTGAGGTGCAGTCAGCGTTCACAATGATTTATGTTCAATGAGGTTGAGTTCAGAGCTCTATAGAAGGAGATCTTCCACTCCAACCCATGTAAAGTATATCTTCATGGAGCTGGCATGACATCCAAAGACATGTAATACTAACAGTTTAAGGAAGAACCACATATGGCTGTGGTGTCCGAATACTTTTGCTGATGTGCATCTAAAAGTTTTTCCAATTAAAAAAAGTCTGTCATAACTAAAGGTAAAAAATGTGTTGTGTTTCCGTGAATAGAGAAAAAACAAGAAGCACTTGTCGAGTATTTCCAGGTTGAGAATTCCCGAATTCCCATCTCATTACGATGTTCAATCAGAGAAGCGATAAAATGCAGTCCTCAGTTTTTGTCGGTGTTCCTGCTCCTGATGCGAAACCAAGAAGCATGTATTTGAATCTTATTTCCCTGTGTGTGTTCACTCAGGAGACAGAGATCAGCACGAAGGGAAACGAGTTCTGCGTTCTCGAAGAGGGGGTGAAGAAAAAAAGCCAGTCATGTCAAACCTTGGTAAGAGCTTGTGAAATGAAATCTCTTTTTTTTCCCAGCCAGGCTTACAGACAGGAGCGGCGTGTTCAGGGCTCTTCAGGGAGATGTTCCCTGCAGAGGTGTCGATAAAGTTCCTGATTGTTGAAGCAACATGTCAGTGTCACTCCGCGGCAGCCTGCGCACCGGGGAAATAAACAGCAGCTCTGTTCTCTGATCAGGGATTGTATGTGACGTTGCAGGATGTAGGATTAGAATAAATAACGAGATAAAGTGAAGATTTTTATACTGTTTTGAAATTAGGATCATTTCTGAGCAATACTGTGCTTTAGGGCTGAAGAGCAGCAAACTCTAGCATGAAAATCTGAAGTAAATTATTTGTAATTATACTATCGGGTTGTAGCCTCTTTTAGACAGACAGAAGCTCGAAAGAAGCTTTAAAATGTAAAAAAGCACGAAGGCATGGATGGATGGATGGATGGATGGATGGATTGAGGATTGGATAAATAGGGGGAATGGACGGTATATGAGTTGATGATTAGATAGATAACTAGATATAGATTGATAGTCAGATGGTTGGATAGATGAATGGATGGATGGATGGATGGATGGATGGATGGATGGATGGATGGATGGATGGATGGATGGATGGATGGATGGATAGATGGATGGATGGATAGGTAAATGGGTATATGGGATGATAATTGCATAGATGAATGGATGAATTAAAGGTTGGATGGTTGGATGAATGTATTGATGGTTGGGTAAATGAGTGGATGGATAGGTTGATAGATAGATGGGTAAATCGATAAACTGATGTATGGCTGGCTGGATGGATGGATGATTGAATGGATGGTTGTGTAAATGGATGGATATATGGGTTAATAATTAAAAAATGTAAACCTGAAAAGCAGGAAGAAATTTATGGATTTAAGATTGGATTAAAAGCTAAATGGCTGGATAGATGGGTGAGTGGATTGATAGATGGATAGGTGGATAGATGGATGGATGGATGGATGGATGGATGGATGGATGGATGGATGGATGGATGGATGGATGGATGGATGGATCAATGGTTGAAAGGATGGATGGATGGATGGATGGATGGATGGATGGATGGATAGGTAAGTGGATATATGGATGGATGGATGGATGGATGGATGGATGGATGGGTTAATGATTATGAATTTGAATTTGTAATGAATTGGTATATGGGAAGATACTTGCATGTTTGCTAGATAAATGTTTGGGTGGACCTAAGGAGGAATGAATGGAGGGATAGATGGATAGATGGATGGATGGATGAATAAATGGATGGATGGATGAATGGATGGATGGATGGATGGATGGATGGATGGATGGATAATTATAAAGATGAATGATAATTAGAAGTATGGGTATATGGGTTAATTAAATGGATGGAGATCTGTATAGATAAATAAATGAAGGCGTATTTGGGTAGATGGATAAATGGATGGTGGATGTGGTGCACAGGTAGATGGATTCTCTCTCTCTGTCCTCCCTATACACCAGTCATGTTATTGCAATATTCGAGTTGTTTGGCAGAAAGTG
>NC_060900.1:2898100-2933100 GCF_014805685.1 Silurus meridionalis | reverse complement strand
CGTGTTAGTCAGCTTCTGAGACACCACAAGCCACAGGAACATCTTCAATAGAGGCTGAACTATGTCAAGAACTCAACTGTATTTATCTGGTGCACACATACTGTCCACAAACAGAGGTCGCAATGTCTCATATGGAAGCGAATTAAAGTTCATCCAAAAAAAACCATTGTGATGGTTGATAAAAGTGCCTTCATCAAGCCTGATGAAATTTTGATCAAAGGAGAAGATTTATAGAAGGCTATTACACACAGGAATGAGCTTGCAAGATGAGTAAGAGCAGATTTGTAGATGAGTCTCTAAAGACCAAGGAGATTAAATAAATGCCGCTGAAGCCTCAGGAATTTGAGAAAGAGGTTCATGTGAATGTAAGGAAGTTGAAAACAAAGTTCCCAAAACTAGGGAAGTTGATGTCAAAGTAAGGTGGTTGATGCAGAGGTTCTCCAAAGAAAGGATATTAAAGAACAGGTTCTCAAATCCAAGAAGGTTGATGGAGAAGTTCTTCAAACTAAAAAAGTCGATGGAGAGGTTTTCCAAATTAAGGATGCTGATGAAGAGGTTGTCAAAACTAAGGTGGCTGATGGAGAGGTTCTCCAAAGAAAGGAATCTGAGGATCATGTTTTCAAGGCTAAGGAGTTTGATGGAGATGGTTTCAAAACTAAGACGGTTGATGGAGAAGTTTTCAAAAACTAAAAAGGTTGATAAAGAGGTTTCTTAAAGGCAAGAAGTTTGAGGCAAATATAAAGAAGATTTTCTCAAATTTGAGGAAATTGTGGAAGAGGTTTAAAAAATCAAGGTATAATTAGAAAAAGAAATTGTTATAATCATCATCATCATATTCATAATGGTAATAATTTGTAAATAAAATGTTTAAACAAATGTTAACATGTTTTTTCTATATAAATATATAACCCAATAAATAAAAAAATGCCTTGATGTTTTATATTATATACATTTAAATTCAATTATTTAAAAAAAAAAAAACATCATAAGGCAAGAACCAGAAATTAGTGTAAAAACCTCAATATGAAACAAACTTAATAAAAAAAAAAAAAATTATTATTTATAAAATATACAAATATTCAGATAAATAAATACCAAATTATACAACAGATCTAAAACATTTAGACCCAGAGGCAATGAACTGCCTGTTTAGTCTGAACCATCAGGGAAAAGCATCAGAATGAAGCAGGAGGCAATCAGTAAAAGCTTTAAAATCAAGGAAGTGGAAATCTGAAGGCGATGTCAGCGGACTTGATCTCAATCTGGCTCTAAAACACGCTTTCACAGCCTTTCCTGCTTTCCAGCATCTGTACAGTCAGCGCTGTCTGGTACTTTGGTCTTGCAGGAGCTAAGTGCAGTTGTTACTCAGCCTGACTAAGTTGTTTGGTTTGACGCTTAAGTGTGACGGATGTGGCGCTAATTCGTTGTGTTTGTGAACATGTCATGTATCTCCACCAAGGCAGGAAAACCATCTGTATGGTTTAGTGAACTGGAGCCTTCAAAAAGTCAAAAATTCAACTAGGACGAATAAGGCTCTCTGATTGGCTGAACAATCAGCACTCCAGACAACAACAAAGATTTGAGCAGATTGTCTCGTCTCAAAGGTCAAAAGCACCAGGAAGCACCAGACCTCCATTAACCCTGCTCTCTGATCGGACGTGTTCCACCAAGCCATGGCATCCATTGAACGAAATACACCTTGTTAAACGGCTAAAGCTAACCAGGGGTCAAGAACACGTCTTGCGTCGGCGTGATTAGCGCCACTCTTCGCCATTCTCGAATATGATTGGTTGGAAGGTGTCGATTCCTTTTTGCAGACCTGCAAGGATCTTAATCTCCTGAGAAAGACCAGAGAAGACGAGAGCCCTGTAATATTACTCTTTCAATAATCTCTTCATCTCGACTGGCCTCCTTTCCTTCTCGCGCGTCTTTCCGTGCCATCCATCGTTCGCTTCATTTCGAGCACGAGAAAGACATCGCTTGGTCTCCTAGTGTTCTTCATCCTTATCTGTTCTCCTCACGTCTTATCAGCTGGCTGCCTCTCTCCTCTCTCTCTCTCTCTCTCTCTCTCTCTCTCTCTCTCTCTCTCTCTCTTGCAGAGTCCAACTCTCAGTCCATCGTGCGTTTGTTGTAATTCTGGATCGATGCATTGCGAGTGGGATGCCAATGCAATCATGGCTTAGTGCAGGACAGATTGGAATTGACTGCAGGGAACAGCGACTGCAGTCCGTTTATGAGCCTTCTGTGGCTGGATGGAAGTGTGTGTGTGTGTGTGTGTGTGTGTGTGTGTGTGTGTGTGTGTGTGTGTGTGTGTGTTTGTGTGTCTGCTGTTTGACGTGCCATCCTGGTTTTGGCGAGCTTGTCTCCTCTCGTTTCTCCTGCTCAGCTCTTTTCAGATTTAACGTCACTGCTGTACGAATGCGACAGTGTAGACGTGTAGAAATCTGTTCCTCTAAAGCGAGCGAGCTCTGTAAAGCCGATAACAAATTCAACTACTGGTTTCAAACTCGTACATGATAGTAGAAATGGCTGGAGAACTCCTATGCTAACATCAGACACATGGGTCTCCTGAGATTTTGGAAACGGTCGCTAAGTTAGCGCAGTGTTGTGTTAGCGAGCATGGCTGCTTGGCTGAGGTGTGCTAGTCTGTGGTGTAGTGTGAGTAATGTGGTGTGCAGAAGACATGAGCATGAAGGCATTGTGATTGCAGTATTGGTTATAACTCATTTTTTGGTTATTGCTACGAGGTGTAACTGGTATAATTATTTCATTTAATTGTAACAGGACATTCTTAGAATTCTCGTTCCAGTATTGCATTTACAAAAGTGAGGGGTTTTCCTTTCCTTTTATTTCCTTTTCTGTACTTTCCATTTCCTTTCATTCTTTTTTTATAGTTTTTTTCCGTTTCCATCCTTAAATTTTCTTTTTTCTATCCTTCATCCGATTGTTCCTTTCATTATTTCCTTTCTTTTTATTCCTTTCATTTCCTGTTCTTTCCTTTTTTTATTCTATTCTATTCCTTTTTTCCTTACTTCCTTCTCTTCTTTCAATTTAAATTATTTTTCTACCCTTTCCTTTCTATTTCTTTCCTTATGTTCTATTTCCTTCCTTCCTTCTCTTTTCTTTTCTTTTCTTTCCTACTTTATCTTTTCCTTCCTATTCCCTACCTTCCTTCCCTCCTTCTTTTAGTTTCTTTTCTCTTCAGTTCCTCTTTCATTCCTTCCTCCTTCCTTCCTTCCTTCCTTTCTTCCTTCCTTCCTTCCTTCATTCCTTCCCTCCTTCCTTCCTTCCTTCCTGCATTTCACTCCCAACCCATTAATAACAGCACCCTTCCTGTCAGTGATGGAATGTCTTCATGCACTTCCTGTCAGTTTCCTCCTCCTCCAGCGATTGGTTCTGAAGTCAGCCCGAGTTCATGGTCACTATTTTGGTGTTTCTGCTGCACGTTGGCGTGATTCCACAGGGATTCTGCAGCCCACTCCAGCCAGTGTTCCAGTGTTTCATCATGCTCATTAAACAACTCGTCACACTCTGAGCCTGTCCTGCTGAAACGTGAGCGTGTCACTGAGGTGTGCTGCACAGACTCATACCACCTGCTGACTCGGTACATCACGAGGACCCTGATTAAGTGTACAGTGTGGATTTGTATGTTATTGTCATGTGACTGCGTGTGGCTGAAGAGCAGCGGCTGTCTGGAGTTTAAGTGGTGTTACAGACACGCATCCTCGATGTTGATAGAGTGTAATTAAGAACACTGAGTAATCTCTCTATACATGCTGAGAGAGAGAGAGAGAGAGAGAGAGAGAGAGAGAGAGAGAGAGATCAATGCTGCACTTATCCTGTGATTTAGGATGTTAAGCTAATTACACAAAGTTATTAAGGGTATTTCAACTACGAGTGATACATGCATGTGAAATGCGTTATGCTCTTTTCTTCTCTATTCTTCTCTTCACTTCTCTTCTCCTCTTTTCCTTACTTTCCTTTGAGTTTTCCTTCCTTTCTTTTCCTTTCCTTTGAATTTTCCTGTTTTTTTTATTTTTTTTTCCTTTCCTTTCTTTTGCGTACCCTTTCCTTTCAGTTTCCTTTCTTTTCCTTTCCTTTCCTTTCTTTTCTTTTCTTTATGTGTCCTTTCCTTTCCTTTCCTTTCTTTTCTTTTCTTTTCTTTATGCTTTCCTTTCCTTTCCTTCCTTTGTTTTCATTTATTTTCCTTTCTTTTCCTTTCCTTTCTTTTCCTTTCCTTTCCTTTCCTTTCCTTTCCTTTCCTTTCCTTTCCTTTCCTTTTCTTTCCTTTCCTTTCCACCACACACACACACACACACACACACACACACACACACACACACACACACACAAACGGCACACATATTTTATCACAAAAGAGGTCCAAATCGTATGTATGAGTAATTGAGAATATATTTTGTGTGTGTGTGTGTGTGTGTGTGTGTGTGTGTGTGTGTGTGTGTGTGTGTGTGTATGTATGTGTGTGTGTCCATCCTCAGGAGAGTGAGCTCCAGAATGTTTTGCAGAGGAAAACGCATTTAAATGCGCACTCATTCACCGACATCCAGAAGACCACAGATTGTGAGCAGGTAAGTGGCCTCGGGCTGTTCAACCCCACGCACCCCTCAGGATCCTCTCATCCAATCGGACGGCTCTCTGTGGCCCAGTGCAGCATGGGAGTGGCCGCCCACTCGCTCGCAGATGAATGAGTTTATTACATCGGTTTATAGATGGCGTGTGTCAGCTGGAAACAGAGGCAGGAAGCAATATACCCTTCAATAACATTTATTTACTCACTTTTAGGATACACCTCCCTCCGAAAAAAGCAATGAAGGATGAAAAGATAAAAGGGAGAAAAAGGGAGAGAGAGAAATGCAATTTCCTGACTGGTTGGTGTGATTGGGATGAGGCAGGCTGCTGATCGCTGAGATTTAGCCTCGTTATCCAGTGTGTATACATCTGTTTTCTTGTGGGTTTTTGTGTGTGTGTGTGTGTGTGTGTGTGTGTGTGGGTCTGTGTGTGTGTGTGTGTGTGTATGTTATCTGCCCCTAGCTCTTGACGTAATATAATGCACTATCAGAAGACGGATATGAGTCCACTGTTCTCTTCCATGATGCGTAGAACACTTTTATACCAAGCGAGAGTTCATCATCAAAACCAAATGAAAAAACATGACTTTTTCTGAGGTCCTCTTTTCTCTTTCAGAATATTTCCCATGAAAGGAAGAGCGAATTCTGGAATCTGTTTGGTCAAAATCTGTTTAATCAAATTACAGATTTTTATTCATTCAATTAATTAAGTCAAGTAGCTTTTATTGTCATTTCAACCATATATATATATATATATATATATATATATATATATATATATATATATATATATATATATATATATATATATAGTGTTGTTTTGTAAGTTGTTGTGTTCATTCATGAAACGACATAAATGAACACAACAACTTACAAAAAAACAACACTTACTAGCACACGAAAAATACACACATGCACAAAAACAGCAGTTTATAAAGAAAAACATTCGTTTTTCTCTGTAGCATCATATACTGTATATCACAGTAAACTATATAATGTATGTATGTATACAGTAGTCCCTTGCAGTAGGTAAAAATCCTCAAAGTGGCAACCTAATACGTATACGCTACACCTGTATATCTTAAGGCTTTATAAACCGTCCTCACACTCTTATAAACCTTTCCTCTGCTCTTAAACACTTTCAATATTCTTAAACCTGCGTAATTATAACATAAAAGATTCTATATGGGTACTCACTAGTGAAGATACAGATCGTAGGATGAAGATGATGATGAATTAAGTGTGCAGTATTAATGATGATGATGAAGAGCATTACAGCTCTTCTAAAAGCTTAATAGAAAATGCTTATTTTACCGCAACAATAATTAAAATAACTCTTAACAATACTACTTATATACCGCACAATCCTGCAATACAGCGAACAAATCTCAAAACAAAATTAGATATGATTCATGCAAAAACATGCGAAAGCTGAATATATATACAGTACAGACCAAAGGTTTGGACACACCTTTTCATTCAAAGAGTTTTCTTTATTTTCATGACTATGAAAATTGTAGATTCACACTGAAGGCATCAAAACTATGAATTAACACATGTGGAATTATATACATAACACAAAAGTGAACTGAATATATGTCATATTGTAGGTTCTTCAAAGTAGCCACCTTTTGCTTAGATTACTGCTTTGCACACTCTTGGCATTCTCTTGATGCCTACTTTGAAGAACCTACAATATGCAGGTGTGTCCAAACTTTTGGTCTGTACTGTATATAATCTATGAAGATTAGCTAAGGTGCCTCCTATTTGTCTTGATCATTGTTAAGATGTTTTTACGCCTTGCAGTGGTATACTTGATTAAACGTAAAGATACCCCTGATCAAGTCAAGTCAAGTCAAGTTTATTTTTATTGCACTTTTCACAACAGACATTGTCTTAAAGCAGCTTTACAGAAATCAACAGTCAAGGTGAATAGTGTGTATTTATCCCTGATGAGCAGCCATGGTGACTGTGGCAAGGAAAAACTCCCTTAGATGTAATGAGGAAGAAACCTTGAGAGGAACCAGACTCAAAAGGGGAACCCATCCTCATTTGGGTGACATCAAGAGTTTGATCATAAATCTTTCAACACTACAGAACACTGGAGAGTGAGAACTAACATGAGCACTGGAGTATAAGATAATAAGTAAATGTTCTTTCTACAGTTAGTAAATATACAGTTGTATATTGTACCATACAGTTGGTAAAATATGACTTCAGTCAAAGTAAAAGTGTCTCTTTGAACTTTCACTTAAGTAAAAGTACAAAAGTATTTATCTTCAAATTATCAGTTTTGTCACAAGATTTTTTTGCTTAATCAACTTATTTTATATGAAAAGATGTTACTCAACACATTGATCTATTGATAAAATGATATTGAATCAAACACTGTCTCAGTGTTTGACTGAGAGCAAGCACAACTGAAGGAGGAGTGTTGGCAAACGTCTGTGTCGCTAAAAAGATCCTGTCATTACACATTTATGAATCATTCAGGAAAAAGAGAGAGGAGAGAGATAGAGAGAGGGAGGGAAAGTGTGAGAGGGTGGGAGAGAGGGAGGGAAGGGAGGGAAGGAGAGAGCGATCACTTGGAAAGGGACTGTAACAGCTCCCTGATGCCCTGCTAAGCAGCAGGCTTTAGTGTGCTCATGGGAAATGTGATATCATTAGAGATATATTTCACGCTAGATTGATGATATTTACTGTGCGCTTCACCGTGAGTGCTTGTGCTCGCTTACACCAGAGCGCCTGATAGAAATCAGGGATGGAGTTCAAATGGCCAATGTTCGATGTTGTCATTTATTATGTAAGGGACGAAAAGCATATAAAGAATGTGCTGTTCTGAGAAATGAAGCAACAATAAAATAGATCAAATATGGATCGAGGGAAAAAAAATCTTCAGCATCATTCCACTCACACCACAGCGATCTGCTAAACTATTACATATCAACAAGCTTGTTCTCTTACTTTCTAAGCTGCGGACTTCTCATGCAGAAAGAAACGTCAAGCTACAGCTTTATTTCTGACTGTTACAAAGCGCTGGTGTCTCCTTCCATTATTGTTACTTCCAGAACAATTACTGGTCGTCATCAACTTACGATGGAGATGCGTTCTACTGACTAATTACAATTACTAACAAGTTACAATACATCAATTAAGGAATAAATCTATTTATAGTACCGTACTATATAAATTATATAGTATATATGCATATGGCAACAGGCACTTGGACCTGTGGTGGTTCACGTGTAAAGGGCAGAGTGCACGGTGCTACATTTGCCTGCCGCTTGAAAATATTCGTAGAATTTGGCCGTATCGCTATCGTCATTGTAAAACCGAACAATCTTAAGTCGAAATATCAGAACTCGGGGACCATCTGTATGTATGTTTTACTTTGTTACATGACAACATGCTGTATTTGATTCTGTTTGCTGTTAGTCTTAGATTACGCTGAACATCTTCCGGACAAGTCTCTCTGTCAGATGGAGTTGGATTTTATTGCCTTACCCAAGCGGCCTTATCCAGATTGACTTAGAAGACTCTATAAATAACATATGAACACTAGTACTGGTGCACTCAAATCAGAAACTAAGAGTACTCGATCTGTATATATAATATGGACAAAGGTATTGGGACTCCCCAATTGCTTTTCCAGCTATACGTAGTCATTCCACATACAAAAACAGAGGCCCTTCAATTATATGGGACTTCTTTAGCTGCAGTAGCATGAAATTCTCCCTTTATTTGAACTAGGAGAGCAAAATCTGTTTCAGCCTGACAATGCAACTGTGCATAAAGCCAAAACATCATCATGAATGAATGTGAACAACTTTTCTAACACCTGTGTGGCTGAATGATACACAATTCTCCACAAGAGAACTCCAATATATGTTGGAACATCCTCGCTGAAGAGTGGAGGATAAATGAGGAGTAAATCTGGAATGGGATGTTCATAATGCACATATGGATCCTATGGTCAAGTGTCCACAAAACTATTTATATTTATACAGTGGTCCCCTGGAACCCCCTGGAGTTCGGAAAATCCGCTAAACTTTGGACGTGAATTATTGAGGTTGACTGTAAATATATATACTGTATATATATTTATATTTCAGAGCTCATTAGAGTAATTGAAATAAGCACCTAAAGGGTTTTAGGTATAATTTTTTTTCTATATCCCACCTTCAGGAAAAGGTTTAAAATAGATCATTCCGGTTCATTCCGGATGTACAGCTATGTCAGAAACAGAGCAAAAAAAAAAAAACACACATACACTGAGCTGCATTTATACTAAAAATAGTCGGGATGTGTCAGAGCATCAGCAGGGAAGCAGGGATCTGGTCATGAATGTGGGTCACTCAATTCAGCCAGTCGTCTGGGATAACAGATTTACAACCAAGCACTGAGGACACGACTTTTTTTTCTAAATGTAAAGCCGTGAGATGATACAATGCTCGTCTCAGGAATGCTTAAAAGCGCAATTATGACAAATATTATAAGTAGATTGTTTGTTAATCGTTTTAATCATGTGGCAGGAATGCAGTTCATACAATCAAGCGCATGAAGGTCAAGAGCTTTGGTTAATGTTCATCAGTAAAGCTAGTGTGGTTGTTGATTCCTAGTGTAAGTAGTTTAGAAAAGGCTACTCGAACTCACTCACAAAGGGAGGTGGAAGTTTAGAGGATAAGGCTCTGGTTCACTAGTCAGAAGGTTCAGTATTCCCAAGCCTCCACTGTTGGGCCCCTTGAGCAAGGCCCTTAACCCTCTGTGCTCCATAGGCACTCTATCATGGCTGACCCTGTTCTCCTTCCCCAGCTTTCTACCTCAGGAGTTTCACTGTGCTGTAAAGTACATAGTGAAAAGTATAAAGCAACACTTTCTTTCAAACACTCAGTTCAATCGATTCAAATGCATTGTTCATGAAAGAGTTTGACAGAGGCAGAGAAGCATTTTGAGTAAAAACATGTGAACCTTTGAAGGATGCACAAGCGTCAAAGAACATGATGGCGAGCCGGTCTATTTAGAGGCAGACACCGAACAAACAAACACACTGAGAAAATGGTATCTAAATCCTTTCAACATGATAATAAGTAATGATTCCCGTTCTCGTTTTTTTTTTTTTTTTGTGGTTTCCACGGAGATACTTGTTCCACACGTTTTGAACATTTGCTCTCAGCACACTGGATGATTCTTTGAGAAGAACAGATGCAGCTTCAGCTCGGAACAGTTGGGAGCAGGCGGCGGAGGTTGAAACCTCCCTCCCTCTGGCGCTCTGAAAAGTAAAACCTGTCCATCCTTATAACAACCGGAGACGGCTCGCACTAAATCTTTTACTCCTTGTACAAGATTTTTCCAGGGGGGATGCAGTCCACACGTAGTGACCTACCTATCGCGTAAACCGAATTCACTTGCTGGCAACTGTATGGTGGGTTTGCAAAGGTATTTCCCCCCTTTGAACTATTCAATAAGATGAAATGGACATGAATCTAGTTTTGATCTGAAATCTGGATGTGTGTGTGTGTGTGTGTGTGTGTGTGTGTGTGTGTGTGTGTGTGTGTGTGTGTGCTCTGTCCCAGCTCTTTTTATCATCACTTACTTGCTGATCAATAAAGAACCCGAGCCGCCTGCTGTCTCTGCTTTCAAGCACTTCTAAGTGCACTTGAAAGAAAGAAGGTCCTATTTTTACTTCAGTCCATATTTTTTATACAGTGGAAACCTATTAAAGAGTCTGGAAAGATGTCTGGGCAAGTCGAATCCCTTTTTGATTGATTTTCAGAAGCAGGTACGAGAGACGGCGACGAGGTTAAAGAGGTTGGATACGGATTTTTAAATGGACTCGGCGTGTCGAGGGTGCGAGGGTGACAGCGAATAAGGAAATGCACCATGAGTGAGATCGACACCTTCACCTGGCAGAATTTAGCAAGAGGAAGTGCTAGCAAACGGCATTAGCATTATTTTTAGCATTATTAGCATTATTTTTTTTAGTGACCCAGCCTGACATTACTACAGACATCCTTTTTTTTCTCAGACCCAGTGGCACAGAAATACGTCCAAAATATTTTTTTTGGCATATTTTGGCCTTGTTTAGAAGCAGAATCCAATGCTGTAACAGTGTGAATAACTAGGAATGCATGAAACAGCATTAGACCCCCACTTTAATGTGAAGACAAAATCATTTTCTGAATGAAAATCAGGTTTTTCATTCAAGATTTACACAAACATTTACGTATTCCTTCATATAATCGTTATGCAGTGTTTATAAACGTAGCCCAGTGTAGCATTCATTTCAGATAAAATCTCAGAACCTCTTTAGCCTGTGATGTCATTACTCTAATGGAGCGCAACATGATTTCATATTGTCCGATCGCACAGTCACAAGCGATGCTGAGAGTCGTTTTCACTGGTGGAATCCCTCGTTCATTTTCCATCAGTCCTTTGATAAGGTCATGCACTGGAAAGATTTTTTTTTCTTTTGACACGAGGGAAATGCCACTGCACCGTCAGGGTCCTGAGATAGTCCTGTGAGCCATGTGGTGAAAAGACAGAACGATAATCAGAAAACAGGCCAATACGAGCAATATTAACCCTCACCTTTAACCTATCTCTTTCTTTCTCTCTCTTTTTCTGTGTCTTTTCTGTCCTCTTTCGTTCTGTCTGTTCTCAAATTACACACTTAATTTCTCACGCCTCTGTCTTTATCTCACTTTCTCATCCTGTTCCACACATACACACCTTTTATCTCACCGTATCTGTTTTTCTTTCTCTCCCTCTCTCACTATCAATCTCTCAATCTCTCTCCATCTCTCTCTTACACGCAATTTTTCCTTTTTTTGTTTCAATTTTGTTTCTACTACTCTACTGGTGTGATTAATTACATACTATATTGCTGAAGCTTTGGTTAAAAAGTATAAACGTTAAACAGTAATAAATGTAGAAGGGTCACAATATTTATATAAAATTAAATTAAATAAAATGCAGCGCATCCGGAAAGTCTTCACAGCACTTCACTTTTCCCAAATTTTTTTATGTTACAGCCTTATTTAAAAATGTATTAAATTCAATAGTTTCCTTACATTTTTACAAACAACACCCCATAATGACAACGTGAGAGAAGTGTGTTTCAAATCTTTGCAAATTTATGAATAAAAAACACGTAGATAAGTATACACAGATTTTGCTCAATACTTTGTTGAAGCTCCTTTGGCACCAATTGCAGCCTTGAATCTTTTTAAATTGGATGCTACAAGCTTGGCACCAATTTTTGGGCAGTTTCTCCAATTCTTCTTTGCAGAACTTTTGCAGGTTGGATAAGGAGCGTCAGTGCACAGCCATTTTACAATGTCTCCAGAGATGTTCAATCAGGTTCAAGTCTGGGCTCTGACTGGACCATTCAAGGACATTCACAGAGTCGCCATTCCTTTGTTATCTTGGCTGTGTACTAAGGGTCAGTGTCCTGTTAGAAGGGGAACTGTCGCCCCAGTCTGAGGTCCAGAGCGCTCTGGAGCATCTTTTCATTAAGTATGTCTCTGACATTGCTGCATTCATCTCTCCCTTGATCCTGACCAGTCTCCCAGTTCCTGCCATTAAAAAAACTTCCTCACAGCATGATGTTGCCACCACCATGCTTCACTGTAGGGATGGTATTGGCTAGGTGATGAGCGGTGCCTGGTTTTCTCCAGACATGACACTTGGCATTTAGGTGAAAGATTTCAATCTTTTTTCTCATCGTCTGAGAGTTCATCAGCTCAATTTTGAGTGTCATGGGAAAGGCTGTGAATAAGTCTTTTTATTTTTAATACATTTGCAAAGATTTCAAACAAACTACTTTCACGTTGTCATTACGGGGTTTTGTTCGTAGAATTTTGAGAAAAATAATGAATTTTATCCATTTTGGAATAAAGCAAAAACATAGCAAAAAGTGTTAAATGTGAAGGGCTGTGAATACTTTCAGCATGTGCTGAAAAATGCAGTAAAATAAATGAGGAAAAAGTGTAAAATTTCTCTCTCTCGCTCTCTCTGTCTCTCTCTCTCTCTCTCTCTCTCTCTCTCACTCTCTCTCATTTTCTGTGTCTCTATCTTGCTTTATCTTTATCTTGCAACCTTCAACTTCTCTCTTGTTCATCTTTCTCTCTCTCTCTCTCTCTCTCTCTCTCTCTCTCTCCAACTCTCTCTCTTTCTCTCTTTCTCTCTCTCCAACTCTCTCTCTATCTCCTACCTCTTACTAATTTTCTCCCTCCACCTCCTCTTCCTCATCTCTCTTTCTCTTCCTTCTTCTTCTCTTTCTCCTTCTTTCCTCTCCCTCTCCCTCTCTCTCTCTCTTTCTCTCGGCAGGTGAAGTATGAGTATGAGCGCCTGTGGGAGGCTCTGTGTGCAGTGACTGTGGAGAGAGATTGTGCTCTGTGGGAGAGGACTCAGCTCCAAGTCAAGCTGGAGAACCTAGAGCAGGTGCTGAAGGTAAAGACCGTTCTCTTCTCACCCACAGCCCACTGACTTAGCTCAATGCTCAGCTGTGATACCGTACCATTTGAAGCTCCGATTAGATACAGAGGTTCAACAACACTAGCCAGCTCTCAGATAGAGCTGTTTAATTTTCCTTTTTAAAGATTTTCAATTCAGGAAATTTATATTCACGGTACTTCATCATATATAACTTTCTATAACTTGAGCAATATCAACTTTTAATAATGGACAGTAAAGCTTTTATTAGAAACAGTTACCATTTAAAGTTAGGTAGGGCATTTTCAGCTGTGAGTCCCAAAATCTGTGGGGAAGGCTAACAGGTTAAATAATATGTAAAATACATTTTTTATATTTTATACGAATAAAATATAATGAATCAAATTAATGCAGTACACTTTTTATTAGATTGATTAAATTGAGTAATCAATGAAACTGACACAAATTAAATTGATTAAAAAGAATGTAATAAATGGAAAAATTAAATTAAATCGTTTGCATTTGTTAGACCCCATATGGGTAATACAGATGTGTATGCAGGTGTGTGTGTGTGTTTGTGTGTGTGTGTGTGTGTGTGTGTTTTACATTTAATTTTAATTAAAAAAAAATATGATCTACTTAACTGTTCTACTGATTTCAGCAGACTTTAACAAATGTCTTCATTCCTTCCATCCTTCATTCATTCGCTCCCTCGATATGTGGAACTGTCAGGATTTTCTTCTTTTAAGAGAAATTCTTAAAGCTGGACATAAACACGAATGGTAGCATAAGCCGCTAGCTACATTGTGGTTAGCAGCTAACGCTAGCACTATAGATTGTTTAGCATTTTCATGCTTGCTCAAAACAAATCTTATTTCCAGTATGAAGCAAGTAGCCACAGTGATGCTGTGTACATTTTAATATGCCACATGTATAAAAAGAATACCATCAATACATCATTTATTTTTAATAAAAAATGCTGCCCTCTTTAAAATAGAGGAAGAAGTAGCTCAATTGTTAGAGCTCTTGGTTACTTATCAGAAGGCCAGAGGTTTGAGCTGTATTGCAGTAAGAGCTCTGTTGGGCCCTTGCGCATGGCCCTTAACCCTTTCTGCTCTGGGGGGCAATGCATCATACCAGACCCAGTAATATGGGATGGAATTTTCTTTGTGCTATTTCTCAGATGCTTTTCATTCCAAAACAACTCTGAACAACTTAACAATGTCATATGATGCGATTATTTGAAGATGTTTTGCCATGGATCTTTTAATGAAAGACTTTCGCTGAGGGATCGCAGTTACACAAATAAAAAAACTGTTCATTAGATTTCTTTTTTTGGGGCTCAGACTGTTCTTCCAGCTTTTTTCCAGAGTTTGATGCTTTTTAATGCGACTCTAATTCGACTCGGTGGATAACAGATCAAGATCAAGAGTTAAGATCAAGAGCTTAGAAGAGTCCGAGCGTGTTTTTCTTCTCTACGCCTCTACGCCTCTACCCGGGGCACATGGAGGGACAGATGAGTGTGTGAAACGAACAGGTTTAAGTAGCAGATGCAGACGCTATGATGGAGAAATAGTCAAAGGCGTTTGGAGATGATTCCGCTGGCTTTACAGGAGGCCTGGAAATGTCTCCTCGTGTGTGGGTTAAGAATCACTTTATCATCATTGACTCACTAAGAGAGAGAGAGAGAGAGAGAGAGAGAGAGAGAGAGAGATTTGTCTTCTCTGTCACCTGTCCCACATCTACGCTTTTATTCCCATCATTCTTTCAGTTAGTTCATCTATTTCTCATTGCTCCTCAAATCCGTGACTCTTGTCCTCCTGCTGACATCTCTCTTTGTCTCTTTCTTTCTTTATCTATCTCTCTCTCTCTCTGTCTGTCCTGCAGCATATGCGCGAGGCTGCTGAGAGGCGTCAGCAGTTAGAGTTGGAACATGAACAGGCCCTGGCCGTCCTCAGTGCCAAGCAGCAGGAGATTGACCTACTGCAGAAGGTGAGATCATGCTTGAGGACATGTCTCCACATCTTGACAGCAGATATATTTCTGACTGTCCGTCTCCGGAAGAAGAAGAAGAGAATAAAACACACTATGACATCAATTAACCTGTCCTGTCGTTGGTTTGTTACCTGTTTGTGTTGTCTTACCATGAATTATTGTATGGAAGTTTTATACAAACCATATTTTTTCTTCTTTATTTTGATTTTCAGCTTTTGCCTTGTGTTCTTTTTATTGATTATGGATTATACTTTTTCTTTTACTTGTGTTTTAACCTCAACTATGGACTTGGATTACGCTTCATGGGCATATTTTGCACCTGCCTTCTTCTTCTTCTTTCGGCTTTTACCATTAGGGGCACCACAGCGGATCATCCATCTCCACACCCCCTGTCCTCTACATCTTTCAACCCAACTACCTGCATGTCTTTCTTCACCACATCCATGGACCTCCTCCTTGGCCTTCCTCTTTTCCTCCTTCCTGGTTGCTCCATCCTCAGGATTCTGCTTCCTGCCTCCTATTTCCCAATTTTCAAATTCCTAGAAATTCTTAAAGCTGGACATAAACACGAATGGTAGCATAAGCCGCTAGCTACATTGTGGTTAGCAGCTAACGCTAGCACTATAGATTGTTTAGCATTTTCATGCTTGCTCAAAACAAATCTTATTTCCAGTATGAAGCAAGTAGCCACAGTGATGCTGTGTACATTTTAATATGCCACATGTATAAAAAGAATACCATCAATACATCATTTATTTTTAATAAAAAATGCTGCCCTCTTTAAAATAGAGGAAGAAGTAGCTCAATTGTTAGAGCTCTTGGTTACTTATCAGAAGGCCAGAGGTTTGAGCTGTATTGCAGTAAGAGCTCTGTTGGGCCCTTGCGCATGGCCCTTAACCCTTTCTGCTCTGGGGGGCAATGCATCATACCAGACCCAGTAATATGGGATGGAATTTTCTTTGTGCTATTTCTCAGATGCTTTTCATTCCAAAACAACTCTGAACAACTTAACAATGTCATATGATGCGATTATTTGAAGATGTTTTGCCATGGATCTTTTAATGAAAGACTTTCGCTGAGGGATCGCAGTTACACAAATAAAAAAACTGTTCATTAGATTTCTTTTTTTGGGGCTCAGACTGTTCTTCCAGCTTTTTTCCAGAGTTTGATGCTTTTTAATGCGACTCTAATTCGACTCGGTGGATAACAGATCAAGATCAAGAGTTAAGATCAAGAGCTTAGAAGAGTCCGAGCGTGTTTTTCTTCTCTCGCCTCTACGCCTCTACCGGGGCACATGGAGGGACAGATGAGTGTGTGAAACGAACAGGTTTAAGTAGCAGATGCAGACGCTATGATGGAGAAATAGTCAAAGGCGTTTGGAGATGATTCCGCTGGCTTTACAGGAGGCCTGGAAATGTCTCCTCGTGTGTGGGTTAAGAATCACTTTATCATCATTGACTCACTAAGAGAGAGAGAGAGAGAGAGAGAGAGAGAGAGAGAGAGAGAGATTTGTCTTCTCTGTCACCTGTCCCACATCTACGCTTTTATTCCCATCATTCTTTCAGTTAGTTCATCTATTTCTCATTGCTCCTCAAATCCGTGACTCTTGTCCTCCTGCTGACATCTCTCTTTGTCTCTTTCTTTCTTTATCTATCTCTCTCTCCCTCTCTCTGTCTGTCCTGCAGCATATGCGCGAGGCTGCTGAGAGGCGTCAGCAGTTAGAGTTGGAACATGAACAGGCCCTGGCCGTCCTCAGTGCCAAGCAGCAGGAGATTGACCTACTGCAGAAGGTGAGATCATGCTTGAGGACATGTCTCCACATCTTGACAGCAGATATATTTCTGACTGTCCGTCTCCGGAAGAAGAAGAAGAGAATAAAACACACTATGACATCAATTAACCTGTCCTGTCGTTGGTTTGTTACCTGTTTGTGTTGTCTTACCATGAATTATTGTATGGAAGTTTTATACAAACCATATTTTTTCTTCTTTATTTTGATTTTCAGCTTTTGCCTTGTGTTCTTTTTATTGATTATGGATTATACTTTTTCTTTTACTTGTGTTTTAACCTCAACTATGGACTTGGATTACGCTTCATGGGCATATTTTGCACCTGCCTTCTTCTTCTTCTTTCGGCTTTTACCATTAGGGGGCACCACAGCGGATCATCCATCTCCACACCCCCCTGTCCTCTACATCTTTCAACCCAACTACCTGCATGTCTTTCTTCACCACATCCATGGACCTCCTCCTTGGCCTTCCTCTTTTCCTCCTTCCTGGTTGCTCCATCCTCAGGATTCTGCTTCCTGCCTCCTATTTCCCAATTTTCAAATTCCTACAAATTACTAGCTTTTTGGTCAGAGGTCTACATCTGAGCAAAGATACTACCTACAGGATGAAAAAGTTGGGGTTGGGAAGGTTGAGAGTGAAGTTTTTAGTCATTTATTTTCTCTGTAAGCTGGAATCTGCTTGCCCAACCCTTCCAGCATTGACACTACAGATTCACATGCCCCAATCACCTTCTACAGATTCTCTCACGCCCTGATGTTCCTTCAGCTTCTTCTTATACTCTTTAACTATTATTTCTACATGGGGTTGTTTTACCATTGGATCTAAAAGGTTTAGTTAAATTTTATTTTTAACTTCTATTTAACCTCTTCTTTTCTAGGCACTCAAACAATTTTCCCATGACAGGCATCTGTACAGTCTGTCAATGGTACATTTCCCAGTACAGTTAATTGGAAAATATTTGTGACTTCACCAATAAGTCATTGGCTCTGTAGGTGCTCACAAATTTCACCAACTCGCGGCCACAATGTATTTTCGTGCGGTGCATTTTTTATTTTTGCTAGAAAACAGAATCTGTGACCTTACTCATATCAGCTGGGTCCCATTTGGATTCAAGACGAATATCACAGTACAAACATGCAGTAGTTACACATCTCTCAGGATCGCTCCCAGGAGCCATTGCTTGTAGCTAAAAATAGCCACAGCTCAGTTCGACCTCTGGAAACACACACACTATAAGGAACATGGGCATAAAAGGTCATCTCTATAGTAGCGCTTGAAAAGGTGAGTTTGTTACAATTTTAGTATAAAGTGCAGTTAAAAGCATTAGACACAACTCACTAACAGACCATAATAAGTCAGAATGGGGTGGCAGATGTTAAATCTTCATACCAGAACAGTGTGGATTTCTCGATTCTGAGTGTTCAGTAGATTACAGCAGTGCAAATCATTTGTTCTTAAATAATCATTATGTTTTTTATAGTACCAGTTTATGTGAGAACATTGAAAGGGTGGGATTTATGAAAACCAGTGTCAGTGATTCGTTTCGATTTAATGCGACGGTGATTAAATACGCAACTCAGGTCTACACGTGTAGTCTGCATGGAACCACAGAGGCTTTGTTGAAATCCTGTTGAGGGTTAATGAGAATAACTGACTACTCATTACTTATTGCTACCGCGTCAAAGTGAAACATTTAGCTGCAGGCAGCAGTGAAGCATGGTGGCGGTTTCCTGCAAGTTTAGAGCTGCATTTCTGCAAACGGAGTTGGAGATTTGGTCAGGATTAATGGTATCCTCAATTCTGAGAAATACAGGTAGATACTTCTCCATCACGCAACACAATCAGGTGTCTGTTTGGCCCCAAATTTGTTCTGCAGCAGGACAATGACCTCAAACATACAGCCAATGTCATTATGAACTATCTTCAGTGTAGAGAAGAACAATGAGTCCTGGAAGTGATCCAGAGAGCCCAGATCTTAATATCATCTAGATTTGAGGCAGCCTACATCCACAGAAGATCTGTGGTTAGTTTCTAGAAGACATTTGAAACAACCTACCTGAAGAGTTCCTTCAAAAGCTGTGTGCAAGCGTACGTACTGTAGAAGAATTGATGTTGTTTGGCAGGCGATGGATGGCCACACCAAATTAATTAATAAATTAATTCATTGATAAATAAATGAGCCAATTACTTTTTATTGTAACGTAGCATAATCTAAATCTAGAGCTGCATTATAAGCCATTAAGTAACCGTACTAACTATTACACATTATGCGAATTCCCCAGTTAAACCAGAGCTGGTGTGAACCCCTGCCACCTTCTCAGAAGTGTTATAATAGAGAGCTGTATTTTTTTCATCTACTTCATTTCATATTACCTGATTTAAATGTTGAGCGTCGCGGCGTCTCCGAACGCCGAGGCAATTGCTCAGAGATGAGACGTGACGATGTGTGAAGTGTGCGATGGAACGTTTGACACGCTGTCTGTCAGCGTCTCAGAAGCAATGGACTCTTACAATTACCAAGAAATAGGAAGACAGCGGGAATCAGACACACGCTCGGAAAAAAAAATCCGAGACGCACACGAGCACGACAAAAAATAATCGCCAGTCAAACCTGTTTCAGCGTTCATTGTGAGGTGAAGTGCATGATGGGAATGGAAAGAAATATATGCTTTTAGTGTCTGAGATTAATTCGAGGACTTTTTGTGTTTTACATTTTCATAGACAACAAAATGGTTGTAATGAAATCTTGAAAAAAAAAAACCTCCACTCTTCTGGGAAGATGTTCCACTAGATTTTGGAGTGTGCTTGTGGACATTTGTGAAAGATTCATTCAGCACATGGTTGTTAGTAATGTTAGGTATGATGTAGGTGAGGTGAGAAGGCCTGGGGTGCAGTCAGTGTCCTCTTTATCAGAGCTCTATAGCAGGAGATCTTCCACTAACCCATATGAATCATATCTTCATAGAGCTGGCAGCTTTGGGTCTCCTTGTTCAAGTTCAAATTCATTCTACCACATCCAAAGACATGTACATTGTTTTTTTGTGTGTCATTGAATAGATTTTTCACTAAACTACACTTCCTAATAAATAGATTAGATGAAAAAAAAAATCTTCTTAGACTAATATCTAATGCATTTTGCCTAATCTCTAATTTTGATCACTCCAGGCTCAGGTTGAGGCGAAGAAAGAACATGAAGGCGCCGTCCATTTGTTAGAGGTGAGTATAAAAATGTGTGTGTGTGTTTGTTGCATGTGAGATTTTGTCTCTTTTCTGCTCAGCTTGTAGTTGGATAGACCATGCATCATTTTCATTTCACTTGCACGATGACTCATATCACCAGTTCTTCCTCGCCACCCGATATGAGTTCCAGCTTCTGCCTTGTTCTGGAATCAGACATTTCCATAGATACAATATCACTTATTCTGGAATACAACGTCATCGTTTTTTTCTGCTTCTGTGGTTTATGACGTCCACATCTCTGCCTTATTTTCACTGCACACTTTTCCACTGACACATTTACAGCTCTTTCTCGCCTTCCAAAAGACTCTGCTAGCATGGTTTCTGCTTCTTTTTTTGATTTTTTAATAATTCAGACTGTTTGCAAGAGTGATTAGATTTTTTTCTCACGTCTCTTGTCACTGTGTTATTGGTCTTTTTTTGCATATACAGAATCACTTGGACAGCATGCAGGTATTGGCCAGTTATTTTTTCCTCGATGTGTTTTTTCCCCTTTTTTTCCCTTTTCCTCTCCATTTCCACTCTATTTTCGTCTCGGGAATGTGCTCCTGTTTACCGTGCTCTGTAGTGATCTTTCTTTGTCCTTCAACCTAAGATGAAGAGCAGCTTAACATGAGCTACATTCATCTGTGGGATGTTTTGTATTGGTGTAATTATTATTCTTTTTTGGTTTTTATGCTCTTAAAGCACTAGTCAATAGCCGAACACAGCTTTCCCATGAGGACTGTAGTGCAACAGTAGGAGACTAAAAGCCTTTCATCAATGAGTGTGTCATAAAGATCCAATCAGAAGTGTCTGAAATCGGACTCAAATGTAGAAATTGTCATTAGTGAAAAAGATGAATTGGTTCAACTAATGAATAACAAGGTGTCTAGTTGGCTCGTCTTTTTTTTTTTTTTTTACCATATAATTTAACTTGCAAATGATCCAGTTGTTAGACCTCTTTGTTTCTAAACGTAGCCAATCAGCCAAGATGCGTTCAATGCTTTGTGTTTAGTTCGATATATTTCTTCACACTTGAGCTTTGAGGGTAATTTAGATGAATTTGATTCTAAATCTCTGATAAATATCCATTTCATAGCTTTTTTTCCTCCTCTGTTCCACAACCTCCCAAAATTTGATTGTGGAATTATAGCAGAATTGATTCGGATGCTAATGTAATGGAGTAACGAGAGCAGTAATGAAAATCCTTCTCGTTTTTTTTTTTTACTCCAATTTCATACAAAAAAAAAAAAATGTCCGAAAATTGTATGCTTAAAATGTTTTCTCCAGAATCTACACATTCTTGTAAAAATATTAGACTTATTAAGATATTGAATACCATTTCCTTTGTAAAACTTATTGTGTTTTTTTTACGTTTGTTTAAAAAAATTATAAACCAGGACATAAACATAAAAAATTCTACATTTTCAATATTAACCCTATTGTACACTTTCACACTAAACACAAACCTGAAAATATGAAGTTTCCCAGGATTAAGAAATCAGTTCTAATGACCAAGCAATGTAAAGGAAGCATGGGAAGATTTTGGTGTGTGTGTGTGTGTGTGTGTGTGTGTGTGTGTGTGTGTGTGTGTGTGTGTGTGTGTGTGTAGATAATAATAAAGCAAACCTCTTGGTTGATCTACTAGATTTGGAATAAAGGGGAAAATGTTTCTGATGTTTAGTTTAGCTAAAGGCCATTCAAAGTAGAAGTGATTTATATAAAAAAATAATTATTACTGTTGAAATTGTCCTGAAAAAACTCTTTCCTGGTCACACAGTGATTTCTGATTGGATTTATGACATTGCATTTGAATGAAAGGACTAATATGTGATCTTTTTTAAGTTTGATGATCCCGACGTTTGCTCACCCTTTTCTGTTTTAGCTACACTACATGGACAAAAGTTTGTGGACACCTGATCATAAGAGAACATCCCATTCCACATTTAGTCTCCATTTGCTGTTATAACAACCTCCACTCTTCTGGAAGGATGTTTCACTAGATTTTGGAGTGTGCTTATGGAGATTGAGGTGTTAGTAAATTCATGTACTGATGTATTTAAGGTGAGGAGGCCTGGAGTGCTGTTTCAATTCATCCCAAAGGTGTTCAATAGGGTTGAGGTCAGAGCTCTGTAGCAGGCCACTCAAGATCTTCCACTCCAACCGATGTCTCCTTGAAGACGATCTGGCATTGTGCACAAGGTCATGCTGGAACAGATTTTGGTCTCCTAGTTCGAACAAAAGGAAAATGTAATGCCACCACATCATAAGACCTCCTATACAACTGCTTGCATTCAACTTTGAGGTAACAGTTTGGGGTAGAACTTCGAATGGCTGGAAAAGTCAGGTGTCCTAATACATTTGTTCATGTAGTATATCAGTTCTGTTGTTATTTGCTTATTAAATCCATATTTACAGGGTCATGAAACTAATATGAAAAATCTACTTCATAGGCTTATTTGGCATCTACAATTATAAGAACTGATGTCTTTGTTGGAGGAAATTACATGTTGCAGCTTTTTGTATGGAATAATTGCTTTCAGTATGCATGCCAGGACATCAGTGATGTGGGTGGATGAAAATGTTCACCTGGGAAAAATAATAAGAAAATAGACGGGATAAATTGAAATAGTCACAGAAATGTTTTTAATTTCTCAAAGTTCTGAGAATAACAAGAATTACCAATGATCTCCAGGCTACCATGCTTTGGGAAACTCAACCCAGAGAATTACGAGTTCAATGATTCCACGACCGGGTCCATGCTCTTCACTCTGCTCAGTTGAATCCTGCCTGAAATTATGAGCCACTTAAAATACAGCATCATGAACAGAAAAGACAAATCTAACAGGCCGGAAAAACAGTAGGCTCCACAGTTTGTAGCCGACTTACCCAGGATAGTGTTCAAAGCCGTCTACTTAACCCTTTGTGTATTTATATCTGTTGCATGGCCTCCTTCTAATTGCACTTGGCTTGTTAGCAATCCCACCATCACTAAAACCCCCAGGAGATAAGTGAACTGGGTTCGGAACGAATCCTAACCAAACTCTATTACATTTTCAGAGAGGTGTCCCAATCATATACTTACACATTATAAGCGTATACACATTATGCCATCATTAATTATAAAAAAAAACAACAATATTGAGTACATCATATGTTTGTGTCGAAATATTTAATTTAAGGTGGAGACACACCAAACTGACTCCAAAGAACTAGCTCTGAGGAAAGCTAGCTGTGGCATCGCCTCGCATCCTTTCTTCTTTTAAATTCTTTCAAAAACCCATGATTTTTTTAATATTGAATTGTTCTGTAGTCTATGCCGTATTTAATGCAATTATGAGGTGGTATGAAAAAGTTTCGAGACTAACGGTGCTAACTGGTGCTATTCTGACCACGATTTCATCATCAACAGCAAGTTAGAACAAAGAGCAGCCGTGAAATTCTGCTGCAACGAGTCATTTGAGAGATCAGGAAGAGAGATCAGGAAAACCTTCAACGAGCTCAACCCCCGAAAATGTCGAAACCATTCGCCAACTTATGCATGATGATGTCCGCATGATCTCACTTCCACGCCCACCCTACTCGCCGGATTTGACTTTCTTCCCGAAGATGAAGATCCAGCAAAAGGTCACTGTTTTGACACCATTTCCGTAGAAAAGAAGACTTTCAGCACCCATTCCAGATGTGTCAGGAACGCTGGGAGCACTGTATTGTTGTGCAAGGGAACTTTCAAAGGTGATAGTGTGTAAATGTAGATAAATAAAGTACTTTCTTGTAAACAGAGTTAGTCATTGAAACCTTTTGATACCACCTCGTATGTGGTAAGCCATGGTATTAAAATAATCCACTGGTCAAATGAGGTGACAAGACAAGTGGCAAGAATGACAACACATGTCTGTGCATTTCCCTTTTTTACTCCTTTGTTGTTTGCTTTAATCCATTTTGTTTCTTCATGTTCTCTTTCTCCGAGTTTCGCCGCCGATTCAGCATGCAGAACAGCCGACTGACACTTAAAAACCACCTGACATTGCTCGACATTGCCCGACTTCTGGCTTGGTGTGTCCTAGCCTTACATGAACATCCTCTGTCCTAAACCTGCTCGATGTTCATATATCCAATACTGCATGGCATAGCTGTAAATGCAATGATAAGGGCATGTGTGCAGGCGCTTGCATTTTAATAACTACACCACACTGTCGGTAAATTCTTCATTCTGATTGGTCAGAAAATGTTCTTTTCTAGCCAGATATAGTGATGGCCACTAGTGGATATTCGTGGACACTTTTTAAAAAGTTGTATTTTCTTTACTTTGCTCTAATTCTTTCTTATTTTGCACAACCAGGTTTTTTTCTCAGTGTAGTTTGTCATGAATCGGATATTCCGCTTCAATCCTACAGTTTAACCTGAACATTTCTTTTGAAAAACGAAATATAAGCAAACATCCGCAAAATGCAAGTCAAACAGTTGACATGCCTTCACACAAGGAACATCATGTAAATAAGCAAATTAACAAAGCTAATACAATATTTACTGACTGTAGAAAAATAAGTGAAAATGGAGCACAGTTTAAGGTTCTACCAGTTTGACTGGGATTTGAGTTTCCCGCTGGAAATAACTTACTAATCATTTAACTTACAATAAACTGAGTTTCCCCACTGAGAATTTGGGAAACCAGTTCCCACTTTGAACCAGTTAAAGTTATAACTTACAATGAGGTGAATTTCACTGGAATTCATTTGTTTTTTGTCCATCTCCACACTCTTTCTTTCTGCCTTATCTGTCCTTTTCTTTATATCACTTACTCTTCTGATCTGTTTCTGTCCCTTGTTCTATTTTTTGCCTCTGTTTTTGTCCCCTCTCAGGCGAAGGTGAGGGAGTTGGAGGAGCGATGTCGATCTCAGAGCGAGCAGTTTAACATGCTGTCGAAGGAGCTTGAGCGCTTCAGGGTGCAGGCTGGGAAGTTGGACCTGCTCGGCTCCGGACAGCTGACGGGAGGAGACATGGCCGACTCGCCCAGCAAATCACAATCGCTGCACTCGCTCCTCAACGGCCTGGGCAAGGGTGTGCGACACACACACTTCTTTCTTTCTTTCTTTCCTTCTTTCTTTCTTTCTTTCTTTCTTTCTTTCTTTCTTTCTTTCTTTCAAACAAACAAGTTTTCTTCAAAAAAGTTTTCAAAACGTTTTCTTTCTTTCTTTCTTTCAAACAAGTTTTCTTCAAAAAAGTTTTCAAAACGTTTTCTTACTTTCTTTTTTTCAAACTTCCTTTTCTTTTTTCCTTCAAACTTTTCTTTCTTTCTTTGTTTCTTTCCTTTTTGCTTTTACCTTTCCTTTAAACTTTTCTCCTTTCTTTATTGTCCTTTCTTTCTTTCTTTTTTTCCTTCTCTCTGTTTTTGAGGACATTTCACAGCGTCTTTATCACACTATCATCAAAAGAACACAGAATAAATATCTTATATATTTATATGATATATATATTTAAAATATATTAAATATGCATTGCACTATTTTGTAAACATTTGTGGTGCATTCAGATGCTAAAAACTCGCTGTTCATGTGGTAAAAATGGCCAGACGCTAGAAACTATTGCTAAGAAACACTAGCTAGCGAATGACTGATGTTAACACTCTGTGTCTCTACAATGAAACAGTAAAGTAGTGCTGGAAGTAAATGTCAACATTTACCTCAGATTTATTGTCAGGCTGCTGAGAAACAGTTTATGCAGTAGTTTAGCATCACATACAGAGAGTGTTGTAGTTTGTCTGTTCAGGGACTCACGCGAGGACTCACATGGCAGCAGGTGTTCAGTGTTGAGCTGGAACAGAAATTGAGTCTATATGGGAGTAATGAAGCCATCAATCATACAATACCCCTCGCTTTTCCATGTCATGTCCTGTGGTTATTACGTCCCTGTGCATGCTGGGAGCATGTGTGAAGTTCGAGCTGACCTTTAGCTGGAGATGGATTGGATGTATGGATGATTAGCTGTGAAGATAGATGGAGCTGTGGACAGATTGTGTGTGCAGGGAATATTGTTGAAAGAGAATGGGGTGTAATGAAATTACTGCACTTGTTTTGTTACGCTCAACTCAATAAAACAGCACTGTTGAAGGAGTTTGATCGGTCAGAAATTGTGAACTTCTATGGATTATGCATAATGTTTAACATGACTACGTTCACACAAGCATCACCAGTCACTGTATTATGAAGTCATCAGTAGGCGTTCCAACTTTGTGTGGATTTGTGAATGTAGCTTCAGAAGAATCTGAGACTGACGACTGATTATAGCTACAACAAGGAAGATTTCTGTACTCAATTCAATGAAATTCATTTTAGTTCCTTTTAATTGTGTTTGCCCCTAATGAGCAAGGAAAAACTCCCTGAGACGGCATGAGGAGGGAACCTTGAGAGGAGCCAGATTCAAAAGGGAACCAATCCTCATCCTCATATTTTTTTTCATTGCATTATATTGTGTTGAATTGAAGGAAATCGGATCGCACTGCATCACAATAGTGGTGAATCGAATTGCATCAGTAGCTCCTTCATATGTATCTTTAATGTATCGTATCGTTGGCTATTCATTGAGATGTAAATCGCATCGGCCTCGGTTAAGGAGATGCACATCCATAGTTAATATTAATACTCAACTTTAATCTGGAAACCCTGACTCCACTTCACACCACAATAGAATGTTGTATTGTGTATTGTTTGTGTCATGTAGGAAACGAAGGCTCCTTGAGCAAGTCTATGATATCGGAATTCATTCGACCTCTGCAGATGAGCTCGGGAGAGAAGGCGGAGCTACTGTCTGTCAAAACCAGTTTCCTGTCTCGGAGCACACCCTCCAGCCCCCGGCGAACCTGTCTCTCCGAGGTCCGTCCAATCCTCACTGCTGCTGTGAGTCGACCTGTCAATGTGCTGCTCATTCAAACGATCAATCATACCGCCATTTGACACTCGGTCCTGAAGTCACACATACAAGTTACACACACACACATATACACACACACACACACACAGGACCAACTCTGCTGTGGATAAATCTTTAAAGTATCTGAAATATGACACCATATGCACAAACGTTTGTGTACACCTTTTCATAAGATTGGTATGGTATCTTTTTTGAACATCCCATTCCACATTTAGTCTCCAAGTCCTCCACTCTTCTGGGAAGATGTTCCACTAGATTTTGTGAAGATTAATGCTCATTTATCTACAAGGCTGTTTGTAAAGTCAGGTACTAATGTAGGTGGGTTGAGGAGGCAGTGTTTACATTCATTCATGTTCAATAGGGTTGAGGATCAGAGCTCTGTAGCAGGAGATCTTCCACTCCAACCCATGTAAGGCATATCTACATGGAGCTGGCTCTGTACACAGCTGAAACCGGTTTGGGTCTCCTAGTTGAAGTGAAGGAAAAAATTTCATTCTTCCGCATCTTCAAGATGTTCTATAGCATTATGTGCCTCCAAGTTGTGCTAACGGTTTGGGGAAGAAGGAAATATGGTTGAAATAAAGTGTATGGCTCTCCATAGAGTGGATCTCCATAGAGGCCAGTCTGATCGAGCTTTCCATGCAATCGAACGGCATTAGCTTCATCGCTCATTTCATTAGTGTATGCAGGGGGGTTGCGAATTTGATTAATAACATGCTGTTTTTGTTTGTCTTTTTTAGCAACAGTCCCACATCCCACCTGTTGTTCCAGGTTCTAATAACGTGCTCCAATAACAATATTTTTATCTCAGCATGGCCGATGTCATCGAGTTCGAATGTAAATAACGGTTTGTTGTTGGTGGCTTTAATGGCTGGAGGTCACCGAGTGAAAACGGCCCACTGATAATGATCACAGCCACAGTGTGAGCCCAGTTAATAACACAGTGTCTTCTTCTCATAAGCCAGGAGCTGTGTGTGTGTGTGTGCATGTATGTGTGTGTAAAAAGAGTGTGAATTGTCCAATCTGTCTGTTCAGAGTGTGTCCTGCTGGTGTTATTGGCCTCCTCACACAACATGCTTCATCATCCATCCTGCACACTGCACACTTCATACTGCATATTTAATGACGGTGCACAATTATTATACGTCTTGTGACGTATAAATTGGATATGAAAGTCTAGAGTTTCATGTCCTCCTTCCATTTTCAGATGGAGAGAGAACTGAACCTGTCTCCTCGTGCCAAGCCCCGGTACGTGGGAAAGGTCCGGCTGTGTGTCGCCCGCTATAAGTAAGTATTATTTCAGCTCAAATCGATGCTTTCTGGAGAAGATGTACACCAGTGTACCGTATTCATAAAACCTTTATAGATTTATTAAATTCAGTTTGATTCATTGTGTTGCGCTTTTAACAATGAACATTCAAACATCGAAGCAGCTTTACACAGATGTTAATAAAGAATAACTAAGATGTTCTTTATAAGTGTTAGTTCGTCCCTAATGAGTGAGCCGGTGGTGACTGTGGCAAGGAAAAACTCCCTGAGATGGCATAAGGAAGAAACATTGAGAGGAACCAGACTCAAGCGGGAACCTCATCCTCATCACCGAATGTCTATCCATTACAGTTAAACCTTGTTGAGATGTGCAGTGACGATCAAACGCAACCTGTAGTCCTGAGTCAGTGTAGCAGACTGTTGATATTAAGTAATGTATGACCTTTTTTCTACAGTTATAATCCATATGACGGCCCTAATGAGCATCCAGAGGCTGAGCTCCCCCTGGTGGCCGGGAAGTACCTTTACGTTTACGGGACAATGGATGAAGATGGCTTCTATGAAGGTGTGTCTAGCTTAATTAAAGCCTAGAACAAACGATGGTGTAAAGTATTTGAGTCCATTTTTTGACTACTTTCTAGTACTGAGTTTAAATTATATAAGCAACTTTTTTTCTCTACTCAACATTCATGATTCAATAAATGTACTTTTTACTCCACTCTACTGTGATTGACACTGACTGTTACCAATTATATTTAAGCTGTTATGGTTTATTTATTCTGCAGAAGAAGCGATATTTAGTTAGCAATAGTAGTTCTTCTACTTTGTGACATGATACTGTCATTTTATTTGTTAATTAAGATCCTCTTTTAAAGATCGCTTTACTATTTTACATTTTGTAAAATGTGACGGCAATAAAAGTAATAAACTTTCACTCCCTTTAAACTGTTACTTGAGTAAAAGTACAAACGTTTTTGCCTTAAAATGTACTTAAGTATCCAAAGTACTGATTTATTATAACTATAATGTTCCTAATATCATTTTTGTCACAAGTTTTTTACTTAATCAACTCAGTTTATGTGAAAAGACTCGAATGTGACTCTCAGCACACTGATCTATTAATAGAATAATATTAATGACTCAAACGCTAGTTGATTTCTATTATAATGATCATGAACTCAAAACCTTCTTTTCAACTACTTCAAGAAATCACGTCAATAAAGTCACGTGTGTTGTGGCGAATTCGAGTCTGGAGGATCTTCATTATTTATTCCTCTCTAAATGTTCTGCTTGCTGTTAAACGGATGCTGAACTGTATGTTGGTGATCAGTAGATACACCAAGCGCCAATCAGAACGAGTGTAAAACTCGCGCTCGACCCTGATTGGTGGATTGCTGAGTGTTTGAGCAGTTAAGTTTTTATCCTCATTAACAAAAAAGGAACGAATGATTTCACAAAATGTATTTATAAAAAGTTAAATATTTGATTTTGAAATGTAGTGAAGTTACAGTAAAAGTCTCCCCAAATGGAAATACTTCATTAAAGTACAAATACGAAAAAAATCTACTTAAGTACATTAACATTTTACATTTAATTCCTTACTGTCCACCACTGGATTTATATTTTAGGAAATAAAACTTCTAAAAAAAACCCAACTGTTTTTGGCTTTTCGCTAACATGTGTCCCAGTGTTGAGGACTAGTACATCTTTGAGCCCACGTTCAATAAAATGTTAAATACACAAGTACTGTGGAAATCAGATTCTCTAAGAATTTTACTCAAGTCATATTAGAATTGGAGATGTTGGAGTAACTTACAGGAATAAGTTTTGCAGTAAGGTATCTATACAGGTCTCTTTACACCTCTGAGAACAGCTGGGTTTCTACTATTCCTTGTCACAACTTTTCACCAGATATGTGATAACTGACAACCTAAAGATGCTCAGTTCATTATAAATTGTCACAAATATATATTTATAACATAATAATATTTTGCCAGGGGAGCTGTTGGACGGCCAGCAGGGCCTCGTCCCCTCCAACTTTGTGGAGTTTGTCCATGATGATGAATTCACCTCATCCTCGAAAGAACCGTCCTACCTCAACTTCACCTTCAACCACAGCAGCAGTCCAGCGTCGGTACCGAGCAGCGCAGTGAGCACGATCAGTACGCTGCTCTGTGAAAAACTGGAGGCCCTGAGCTCCTGCACGGGCACAGGGACGAGCAGCAGCAGTGGTGTTAGCAGCATGGGAATAGGCATCGACCTGGGTGTCATGAGTTCCGGCTTGACCACTGAGCCCCTGGCGCCATGCGGCACGAGTACGAGCACGGTCATGCTGGATGTAAGCGTGGATGAAGTCGGAGAAGACATAGTGCCTTACCCGCGGCGCCTGTCACTCATCAAACAGCTTGCGAAGAGCGTGATTGTGAGCTGGGAGTCTCCTCATGTGCTGCCCGGCTGGGGATCCATCAGCGGCTACAATGTACTGGTGGACCAGGAGGTTCGCATCAGTGTTCCGTGCATCGCTCGCACCAAGTTTCTGGTGGAGAAACTGAACCTGGTGTCACGCGCTCACCGTATTTCGGTGCAGAGCGTGACGGAGCGAGGCCTCTCGGACCCGCTGCGCTGCACGCTGATGGTCGGGAAGGACGTCACGATGGCGCCCTGCCAGCTGCGGGTAGAAAAGGTGGCTCAGAACTCAGCTGAGCTCTCCTGGATGCCCAGTGACAGCAGCTACAGCCATGCCATCTTCCTCGACGGAGCCGAGTACGACGTGGTCAAACCGGGAGGGTACAAGTACCGCTTCTACAACCTCAAACCAATGACTGTGTACAAGGTGCGTGTGGTGGCAAGACCGCACCAGATGCCCTGGCACTTATCTTTAGAGCAGAGAGAGAAGAATGAGATCATGGTGGAGTTCTGCACTCAGCATGCAGGTAAGTCCTTCATCTTCTTGGGTTATGCAGAATGAAATTAAAATCCCATCAATCATCCATTTAATCATTCATTAAAAAGCATTACAACAATTACCAATCTGGTTTTGAGAACATTTCAGCAGAATTCTTTCATGGGTCTTAAATCTGTTAAAGGTTTTTTCTTTTTCACCTTATTATTAGATTTGTGTATAAAAGCCCATTTTCTGTAAATATATATATATATATATATATATATATATATATATATATATATATATATATATATATTTTTTTTTTTTTTTTTGCTAATTGCGACGTTTTTCTGGGGAATTCTGACTTTATTTCCCACAGTTCTGACCTTATTTTAAATTTTTTGCAATTTTAAGTTCTTTCACTTTTCCAAAATCTCTCCAAGCATCAGAGGCTTAGTTTGATACCATGCGGTTCTTCCAGTAGCAACAAGATCTCTCGGTTTATGAAAACCACGTAAAATACTCCTCTATGATTTTATCCATCGTTTCTCAGATCGATTTTTTGATTGTGACATATTTTATTTTCAACGTGCAAAGCTTTCTGGCACTAGTGGTGACGTTGCTCACTTGGTGGAAAAAAGTCAAATCATTTGCGAGAAAAAAAAGTAATTACGAGAAGCGAGTCACAATTACGAGAAGTAAAGTCGGAAATCACGAGAAAAAAGTCAGAATTTCTAGAAATAAAATCGAAATTGCAAAAAATCCAATCAGACTCACAAAAAAAGTCTGAAACAATTCAGAATTGTGAGGGGGAAAAAAAAGTCAGAATTTTCAATGAAAAAATGTGGACTTTTGGTTGAGTTATATAATAATAAATAAAGACAGACTTGTGAGAAAATATACGGAATTGCAAGAAATAAAGTTGTAATTGGGCACATTTTTTTTTTTAAGTAGCGGGAAAGGCCTTTTATAGAGGTTTGTATTACAACACACGAGTTTCTTTTCAATGATGCAATACATAAAGCTCAAAAGTGATGCCCTGGGTACATTTGTAATATGTTTTACTGTAACTTGGTAGTGCACATTACATTCTTCAGCAGCAGCATTGGCCAGAAACTAAATGCAAAAACCCAAGACGAAAAAAGACATTGTCCATAATTTTCAAAACGCTCCTTTCCATCAACATCCACGAGGCTAACATTGACCAGTCTGATTATTTCACACAGCAAGCAGGAACTTTGGGGTGTTTTTGTCTTGAAGCGTTCTTGCATCATGAATGCGATGTTCTGGACTGCGGATATGGTTTATGTACACTGTATTGCATCACGCTTGTACTTTTCCTATGTGCTCTATTCGACTGCTTTTTTACTGAAAGACAGTTCTGTCCATCCGAGAAGCGAATTTCTTTTACAATGCAGTCACACGTGATTCACAACCAGGATCTGGCATCACGTTTTTACGCTCATGTGGTACAAAATTCACCTTCTTGTGCCAGATATGTTTTAATCATAGTATTGTTTATCGGATTATATTATGCATTTATTACTTATTACTTAGTATTTATTTGGCAGAATCTCCTATCATTTAGCATCTATGGGGTTAAGGGCCTTTCTCAAGGGCCAATGAGTGGCAGCTTGCTGTGGCTGGGATGTAAACTCACCAACAATCTAATGCCTTAATCACTAAACTACCACCTCCCATTATTACTGGATATAAAAACCTTGCGTTTTGGTCAAAATCTGCTTGTTGATATTACAAATCCAGGCTCCATCACAGTCCAGGGAATGCATGACATCACAGGGGGGCGGGGTTATCACAGGAACACCTATAATCAGTTTAGTGTGAGATGGATCAAAACCTGGAAGTCAACTCAAAAATGGAAAAATGAGTAGCACGGAGAACTTTAACGTTAACACGGAACAGTCAGGATAAATATGAACCGTGTCGTGAAGGGGCGGAGACAAGTCACGAATCAAAGCAAGAACATTAACATTGAGCAGTTATGGCATGCTGCTACAGGAAAATCATCGATGGCACGAGGAGGAATCCTTACTGGTACTGGAGACTCCTTCCATATAGTGTTTTATATGTCACATGTATTTTACAACACAGTGAAATCTTAATCTCAATTATGTTAAGAAGCTTGGGTCAGAGCTCAGGGGCAGCTATGATACAGCACCCCTGGAACACAGGGTTAAGGGCCTTGCTCAGGGGCCCAAGAGTGGCAGCTTGGTGATACCATGACTTGATTTTCTGACCTTACGATCAGAGCCTTGACCAGTGAGCTACCACCTCTCAACGTTAAACAAAAGTCTCCTCTGTGTCTTATAGCATACACATCCCGCCGCACTCTGTTACTGTAGAAATGTATTGTAATTAGAGGTCGAGCGATTTTATTGATACCGATTTTATTGATTTATTGATAGCTATTGCTGATAAATTGCTGATATGCTATTTTTTTTGGCGGTTGTAGCCGAAATGCAAGGACTAATCAGGATCAAGTGTTTTGTTTGTTTTTGATTGTTATAACTAGAGCTGTCAAAATTCATGCGTTAAATCGTGTTAACGCAAATTCGTTCTGTTTGACTATTTTTAATAAAAATATAAATAAATTAATATAAAAGAGGCTAAATTAAAATCTTCAATGCACCACACATTTATTCACGACGTCCTTTCTTTATTCAGTTAAAAAAACAGAATAAACTCCAACAAAAAATCATTTATAATAACTAAACCTTTGTTTTACTGATGTGCCAAGTTTTGAATCAGCACCAAAATCAGCCCTGATGCACACACCCGGCAAATAAAACCGTCCGTGTGGAAACAGCAAAATCTCCAGTTGGTGTCCAGATGATTTACCTCATTTACTACACCATAATTACTTAAAAACATTGACAAGAATATTTTGTCTTCATGCTCTATGTTAAGTTTGGTTTCACTAATAATAAACATACATTTGCATAAAGCATTAATATTTGTTTATGCGCATGTTGATTAGAGTAAAAAAAAAGAAAAAAAGGTACATAAATGAGATAACATGACAATCGTGTGATTAATTGCGATAAAATATTTTAATCGATTGACAGCTCTAATTATAACTGATAGATCTGGAGTCAATAATGGCGGACATGATGGGCATGTGGTGATGATGCTGGTGTGATTTTTTCTTTGGTTTGGTTTTATTTCCTTAGTGTTTTCTTGCCTTGTTCTCTTTAAAATGCAGCTTCACTAAACCCTGCTCTCTCTCTCTCTCTCTCTCTCTCTCTCTCTCTCTCTCTCTCTCTCTCTCTCGTTCTGTTTCTCTCTTTCTCAAGCCCCGAGATCATATTAACCATGGCAGGTGGCTCTTTAGGTCTGAGAGATTGCCAGCCGTTGACTGCAGAAAAAAATTGCCCTATCCTTCATAAATGCAGCCTAACATTTATCCAGTGAGGGGTTTTTCTCTGTCTTTCTCCCACCCACACACCCCTCTGTCTCTCTTTTTCTTTCTCTTTCTCTCTCTCTCTCTCTCTCTCTCTCTCTCTCTCTCTCTCTTCCTTTCTTTTACATATACACACACACACACGAAAGTCTCACGTAACGGACACACCAGCCAAGTGAGAAACGTTTCTCCTTTTTTTTTCATCTCTTGATTTGTAGACGCTGTCTCCCGGGGGGATCGTGTTTAGCAGATTTGGATCGGAGAGAGCCAGAGAAAGAGGGAGAGAGATGCACTGAAAGAGAGAGTGAGATAGATACTGAGAAAAAGAGAGGAAGGGAGAGAGAGAGAAAGAGAGAGAGAGAGAGAGAGAGAGAGAGAGAGACAGGGAGAGATAGAAGAAAATGAATGAATGCATATGGAATGGAAGTGGGCCAAGCATTTGCCGCAGTAGCGGAGGTGAAGCGATGGAA
>NC_060900.1:2863100-2893100 GCF_014805685.1 Silurus meridionalis | reverse complement strand
GCACGGGCAGAGCGCTGACGCAAGCAGCACACATACACAGAGTCTGTATTCACATTCTGGCCCAGATTTCAGCTGTAACACACACTTGCACGTTTATACACTCGCGCACAAGCACAGTCATCCCACAGGACAAAAAGGAGACGTTTGTATGCTTTGTTATATTTAAAGACAGACAAAACACTGCACAAAGCGAATAATTTGGGTCTAATAGAGTCTTTGATTTTCGACTCACTTCTGTTTTCCCATATATATAGAGTGTTAGATTTATACAAGTGTTTTTTGGGAGGTGTTTTCATCACACAGTAAGCTCTACGTTGATTGGGTTAGCTTTATATGAAGTGTCTGGAGACATCATGCCATCGAACCACCTTCTGCCAACGATAAAATGACAAATGTCATTGACTGACTGATGTACAATGTGTAGTGTACACTTTTTTTCCCCGTATTTGTGAGAGCAAAACATCTAAACACGCCATGTGACTTTAAGATCCAGTTATTATAATATGCTGTGGAAAATGTGTTGTTGTACACTGCTTAAAAGTTGCACGAAAGGACTTTGGCCAGAAACCTTTGGCCAGAAAAGTGTACACATAGCAAGCTAAGACTACTATATAACCCTGTGTACTGTACTGTATATACTGTGAATACTCACATGGATGTGTTCCTGTAGAGGGAAAACAGAAAGAACCCATGCTAAATAATATGGCTGTATTTTTATTTAGTGGTGCTGGAAATAAAGTCAAATTAAAACAGATTTATGGTATGTTACTGAGCAAATTGTCTGAAAGTACGGTAAATTTTATTGATGATGAACCAATTTGCATACCATGTATGGGCAGTATTGCTAACTGTTTTGCTAGCTGTGCTAGTGTTCATGCTAGATGTGCTAGTTTAACATGTATGGCATTTGAAAGACAACCTTATCCAGGGGAACTTACAATTATCGTATTTATACAAATGATTAGTTGATGGTTAAAGCTCTTGTTTAAGGGCACAGCAGTTGCAGTTTGGTGGTGCTGGGGATTTAAACTTACAATCTTCTGAGCAGATGTCCTACACCTTTACCACTGAGCTTCCACTTCCAGACTAAAAATAGTCAAACTAAAGAATTGAATCATTTGCAAATGTTTTTATCATTTGGTAGATAATCTTATTCAGAGCAATTTACAATTAGCCTATTTATACAACTGAGCATTTGAGGATCGAAGGTCTTGCTCAAGGGCATAGCAATGGCAGATTTGTGGTGCTGGGATCTGAACTCACACTCTTCTGATCAAAAGTCCAACACCTCAACCACTGAGCTACTATTTAAAAGCTTTTATGCTAGCTATGTTTTTTGTGTTCTTTTACAAACTTTGTGGCAATTTAGTGTTCATACATTTAATCAATTTAAGTCCTTCTGAGGTGACTTTCTTTTCAAGTACTAGCTGTTATGGAAAATGTGGTGGAAATTAAGAATGGGAATTCTGTGTTGGTTGCATTGTTCATGGGTTTTATAACACTATTTTCAACCTTGTTTTTTGACATGACTGAGATTCAAAACCATGATTACAGTTCCATCTTATTTTCCATGATTCTTTTCACACAATTATTCCAAACAAATCTTTTAGACTGTTTGCCTCACTGTCAGACAAAACCAGAGGTATACATGATGACTATCAAATAAAAACATATATATCTATATAAACAGACATCTCCGTTGTGGTGCATTTTTCTGTTTGTGGTTCTGAATGGCAGCCACTTTTATAACTGAGGTACAGCACAGCCAATCAGAGTGTCTTCTCTCTCTGTGTGCTCTCTTGAAGGTCCGCCTTTACCCCCGCAAGACGTCCAGGTGCATTGTGGGTCATCTCCAGGGATGCTGCAAGTGCGCTGGAAACCTCCTCCCCTCACACCAAGCGGCACCTCCAACGGTGCCAACGTCATGGGCTACATGGTCTGCACAAAAGGTCAAAAGGTTAGTACACGCGTGGGATCAGAACCAGTCCAAGTTTTGATCTGATATCAGTCATTTGTGCTATTTTCTGCATTTATGTTGGTTGAGCATCTTGTAGGTTGATGCTCTTTGTCGCCATCTGCTGAGTGATAGGTAGCGTAGCACAAGCATCTGCATGCATATTTATGTACAGTTTGGTTCCTGTACCTGTAAATCCCAGGGGTCAGCTGTGCAAAGTAGACACAGGGGCATTGATTAGAAATGTGTTTATTAGAGGGACTGTACAGGTAGGATGTTTTGGAGACAAGATGAGATAGGATTGATCAAGATGGTTTGATCATGTGTACAGCCAGGAGGAAATAAGGAAGGCCAAGGAGGAGGTTTATGGTTGTGGTAAGGGAGGACATGCAGATGGTTGGTTTGAAAGAAAAAAAAGGCAGATGTAGAGGACAGGGTGGTATGGAGATGGATAAACTAAACTATCTTTCGGCTTGGAGATGGATGTTCTCCTCTATTTATGGAAAAATGACGGCAATGAGTCACAATTGTAAAGAGAATGAATAAATACCTTATAAATTCTGAATAAAAGTACATCAGTGTGTGTTTTGTGTGTCGACAGATCGCAGAGGTGATGTTCCCCACAGCGGAATACGTGACAGTTGAGCTGAATCGTATCCAGGGCCTGGAAGCACGTGAGGTTGTCGTACGCACCATTTCAGCTCAAGGCGAGTCGCAAGACTCCAACGCTGCCTCTATCCCTCACAGCCTACTGCCGCCTCCACCACACCCTCCGCCGCCTCCCTTTCCCCCAAACTACCCACAAAGCTTCCCTCATCCACAACCACAACTACAACCAACACCAACCCCACACACACAGCCGCTACCTCCTCCTCACCCTCAACCCCAAATACACCCTTCACCTTCAGGTCAGCCTTTCCCCAAACCCAAACTCCTCCCAAGTGCCCGAGATGCCCACGCCAAAGAGCCGGAGGCAGGCAGGAGGCAGTGCCAGCCCTGGGAGCCTCACCAACGAGCCCCATCGCCCCTGCCACCCCAAACCCCTGAGGTTCATGGCCTGGAGCCGCCAGCACCACCACCACATGTGACCCAGAGGATCCTGCCCCAGCCTCAGGGAACACCCATCTCCAACACTTTGGCTCGCGCCATGGCAAGGCAGGCGGCCCAGAGACATGGCGCCAACCACAAGGTGAACGCTTCATGACATGACACCTTACTTTTAGAGGAATGTGATACTGTATATACATTTAAGGTATGACATAAAGGAAGAAAAAAGTTGAAACGAATTCAAAAATCATTAAACGAGTCGTAAAGCAGGATCTTTACTCAGCTTTACACAACTTCCCTGCCATAGGGGACACAATGATCAATTCTGTGTATAAACAGTGTGTAAAATTGTACTGGTTTTTATTTCCTGGTGATATCAGACTCTAAAAATCAGGTCACGACTAAACTTTTACTTTTACTGAACTTGGTCTTGAAGCAGAAGACTTTTTCTGGCTTTAATCAAAACATCACAGTGCATCATAGCATTTTGATTTACAAGGGGAAATGTTTGATTACGGTGTGTGTGTGTGTGTGTGTGTGTGTGTGTGTGTGTGTGTGTGTGTGTGTGTGTGTGCGTGTGCGTGTGTTTTAGCCGGAAAGAAGGAACATCTTCAGTGAAAGGAATAATACTCCTCACTCAGACGAGGAGGACGATGTTTACGACTTGACCCACACCAGGCGTAGAGGAGCCTCAGTGGACGACTTTCTCAGGGGCTCAGAACTGAGCAGACATGTAAGACATAGGACATCAGATAGACATTTGACAGAATATGACCACCTTAACCACATCCACATTTTCAACAAAGCCTCACAGACCTGCTAATTTGGATTGTTAATCTAGCATTATAAATAAGCATGTGGAGGGTCTGTCATACAAGAGCTTGTATAATTAAAGAGAGAACTGATTAGGCATCAGAATCTCCTTCTCTCTCTCCCTCCCCAGCACCCACAGTACTCCCACAGCGAGGAGTACTGCACGGAGAGCAGCCGAGGTTCCGATCTGTCCGACATCATGGAGGAGGACGAGGAGGATCTGTACTGTGATATGCAGCTGGAGGAAGGCCGCCGGCGGAGCATCAGCTCACACAACGCACTGAAGGTACGGAGCACACACTCGAGCATGCCGTGGTGTGTAGGAAGCTTTTAGAGGATAGGAGGAAGTTATTATCCAGTGCAACCCAGGGATCGAAGTTACACAGGCACGGTTTAACACAAGGTCTGCACAGATTAAAGGGAGGGACTGCACAGATTAAAGGGATTGGAATGAGACTTTGAGGTTTCGAAGATTTTTGGTTCGAGTAAAGGCTCAAGTCTTAATGGAGATTAATGAGGACATAAACACTCTGCTCTTTACTGCGACTCGGTGGCTTTGCACTAAATTACTGTTCACTGCATTCAGGCAATGTTATGACCGTATTGATTGTTTTTTTTCATGGGATGATGTGTTTAGGGATCCTCCTGATGGCAAGATAACAAGATTACAATCAAAATGAACAAAAAACGAAATAGGGGTCATTTCCATACTACATTATTACATTTCGTATTAAAAAAAAAATATTTTGCACACAAATATTGGGGGAAAAAAATCTAAACCGAGTCACCAGTGACTTCTGGGACTACAAATCTTGCTATTTATAAGATAAGATTCATCCTGACAGTGAGGTAGAAGTCTGTCTGAAGTAGTCATGACTTTGGAAGGTTTACTATTGAGATATATTAGAGTGCTGTAGTGAGAGGGTTACACATAAGGCTCTGTAGGGCTCCAGTGGCTTTGAGCTGCCCCGGATTGAGGGGAGTGTTGGGCCAAAAATGAAATCCTCCCATTATTCCACTAACCTTAAATGCAGCTGAGACTTTTCATGATTTACACCCAGGCAAAAAATCTGACTCCTACAGATTTATTCATCTGGTTAATATGAATATAAAATATAAATATAAAAATATAAAATAACAAGAAAAAAAAACGTGTAATTATTTATTATATAATATTACATACATATCTTAGCAATTTAGTATTTCAAATGTGGGCATAGTGATACCATTGTGTGATTATTAATATTAAGATTTTCATAGATACTAAAAAGTTTAAACCTGTCCAGTGTCCAGTGTCCTGCCTCCATAAACCGACCTGTCGATTTCATTTTGGTCCAGCTCTCTCTTTAACATCATGCAGTCATGTTTCATACAAAGCTTTATTTTTTTTTACGAAACAGCTAAATGGCTTCAGCAATTCTCCATAGCAGTCTGGGAGAACATATACACACGTATGTGTAAGGTGTGTCAGTGTAGGTGACGTGCACCTTATAAGTTCTGCCTGACTGGGGATTGGGAACTGCTGCTTTTCCACGAGACTGTACGCGCACACGACGCATGCATTAACGCACGCTTGTAGGCATTTTTTAGACTCGGATTTCACGCATACATACGTGTCATGCCTTTTTTTAAAGACTTTTCTTATCTAAGACATTCATATTTGTGAAATCTGCTTTGAATATGCCAAGTAGTACAGTGTACTATGAGATATCTGTAACAAAGTTTATATTTAAATTAGGGGTGAAATGGTATACAATTATATAATATATAATGCCAAATGTATCTAGTGTGCTGGGACCAGCCTCATAAAGGTTCCTATGCCATGTCTTTTTTATAAAACAGTTTATCTAGTGAGCACTATTTCACAGCAAGGGGGTAAATACTTATAGATTTACAAGCGTTATGTTTTTATTTTGTAACCTGTTCACATCTCTTTCTTCCTATTTTAATATAAGATGATTTTTTGTTTATTTAAGTATTGAATAAATATGTAAGGAAAGACACTGAATGTATATACACTATATGGACAAAGGTATTGTGACTTTTCCAGCGATATTTGGTTCTTCCCCAAACTGTTAGCACAAAGTTTGAATGTCTTTAGATGTTGTAGAATGTTAGTTTTCCTTCACTTGACTTAAACCTGTTCCAGCATGACAATGTTCCTGTGCGCGTAGTGTTTTAAACCCTACTAAACACCTTTGGGATGATTTGGAATGCTGATGGCACCCCAGGCCTCCTCACCTCACTTACATCAGTACCTGATTTTACTAACACCCTTATGGTTAAATGAGCACAAATTTCCATAAAATCTAGTGGAACATCTTCCCAGAAGAGTGGATGTTCCTATAACAGGAAATGGAAACTAAATACAAAATGGGTTGTTTAAGAAGCACATACTAAAAGTAACAACAATTACAGTCAGGTGTCCATAAACTATTGTCCATATAGTGTAACTTGGAATTTTGGATTCGACTCCTATTTTTTTAAATTGCATTTAATTTCTTTAAATCTTCATCTCTGTATATAATAAACACAGATTTAATGATGATATACTTTCATCCTGAGATATTGTTACACCCCTAGTTTAAATGTATGTAAACTGTAGAAGTTCTAATGGTCGGTTTGATATTGCAAAACAAGTTGCTTAAGCTGTGATGAGGCTGTTTGGGAATCTCATTTAAGTGAGCAGCTCTCATTTAAATGAAATGAATATTCACTTTTGGTTCCGTTTTGTCTCACGCATCAACTTCTTTTCCCTTTTGCTTCACTCAGTGTCAGGAAATTAATCTTGTTAATACACGTCTCCTTTCGGCATGCTGAACACGCCACGCGAAACCCTGACATTTCAGCTTCAGTTGCCAAAACGGTTCTTCAACACTGTAAATATCGAGACCGAAAAAGAATTGGTGGGGTTTTTTTTTTTATCTCTTTTGTCATATTTTATCATCTTTATTTTGCCATCATATCATTTTGTTGAATTTCTGAAAGGGTGTGTGCTTGAGAAAAGTTCAATCTAATCGTATGTATATCATTACTGTATTCTGGTTCGGGGGAAAAAAATGAATAGGGGCGTATTACCATAGATAAATCAGTGAAGTGTCATATTTTTAGAGCACCAGTATATATTTCTTTATCATGGCCACTGCAGTCAGTGTGCACAACTTCCATCTTCAAATGAGAAACAAGTCGAGGCATGCCTGAGATGACCGCTGGTCTTATTTAAGGAACTCATTCGTAGGATATCAGTGGATTTGTCCTCTTTAAGGTGTAACCGGTCATGACATAACAGTGAATATGTAAAAATAAAATCTAATTTAAGCCTCATTACATATAGGGATTGGTTCAATAACAGTGGCTGTGGACCAAAAAGGAGCACGCTGTAGTAAAAAGTATAACTGAAAGCATTCAAATCAAAAGCAATATCAACCTTAAATCTGTTTTTAAGTCTGTTTGGTTATAATGCTGCAAGCTGGATTCTTATCAGCCTCGGTCAGGTTTGATAGAATGCGTTGCCCCGAGCACTGGCTAGACATTTACAACATGTCCCAATGCCAGTCCTCCATTTTCTTGGCTGTGTGTCATCGCAGAAACTTTTGTCCTGTCTGAGGTTTTTAGCAGGTGTTCCTCAAGGATCTCTCTCTGTCATACTATTCATTTATTTTCTCTATTTGACCTCCTGAATGACTTTAATTGTCCATTCTGGCGTAATTTTGCAGAAGTGGTTGTCCTTCTGGCAGATTTTCTCAATTGCATTCAAACCCTTTGGAGTTCCATCAACATGACCTTTAGAACATCTCCTTGACTATCTGGAAGCCCTTTCTCTAATCCAATTTATGATTTTATAATATTTAAAGAGAAATACATTAATTACTTAATAGAAAACATTGCTCTATAATTTGCATAAATTAGGCAGATTGTACTAAAGTTACTATATTGAAACTAATAGTACAATAAGAAACCATCCCACTTATTCTACAATAGAATTTAAATCCAAATGCAGCTACACTGTGAGCTCTAACGAGCGACATGAAGCTGGTCCCTTTTTTTTTCTATCATGGAAACCTCAATCCTGTTTTTTCCAGAATGGTAAAAATCAGACACTCCTACTTTCATTGAGATACATAGGCTGCCATTAACAGTGCACCGTTGTAGACTGAGGAATTGGTAACTCTGTGGTTAAGGCTCAAGGGTGTTGATCTAAAGGTTAGGCCCAAGTATCAACAAGCTGCCACTCTTGGGCCCTTAAAAAAAGCCTATAACCCTCTGTGCTCCAGGGATACTGTATTATAAATGACCAGTGCTCTGACCCCAGCTTCCAAACATTGCTGGGATATGCAAAGAAAGAATTTTGCTATGCTGTAATGTACATGTGACAAGTAACCAGCTGCCATATTGTAATTTCTTTCTAGTATTCTATTCATGTTTGGTGACTGTGACCATTCTTTATTAGAAAACTGGTAAAAACAAGATAAGATGACAAGAACTTGACGCAAAATGGTCTCTAAATCCTCTGCTATTCATAAAAAAAATTGTTTTAGGTCACTTTTAGGTCAGAAACTTATGTTTTATGTTAGCATGTTAGGGTTGGGAGTTCTACTAGTTAGTACTTGAGCATGAGGGGACTCAATGGTACCACAAGAAGTTCCATGTGACAGAAATATTATACTTTTTTTGGAAACATTTCATGAATTTAAACCTAAATTTGAAGATGGAAGTAGGTTTGAAGTGATACACTGAAACAGACAGAAGAAACTGGTGAATTTTGATTGAGATCATCACTATAATGGTTTCTGTTCCCATAATATCCTTGACATACAGGTTTTCTTTTTGTTATGTTACTCTTGCTTTTTTTTGTTAAGACCTTTTGTTTCATTCGATTTTATATATCATTTGCCAGCTCATTCATTAAAGTATGTGTGTGAAATGATCCTTCAAGGATTTTCCTGTTAGGTTATTGCCCTCATATTGAGTAGGTCGTGCATCACGCGCTCCTTCTTCAAACCCATTTTTGGTATGGTCCGTGTTTTCCTGACTGGTTCCTTCCACAGATTCCCGTCCGCAGCATGGCACGCCCGTCGCAGAATGAGACTGCATGCTTTATACTTCAGCCACAGCCTCTTGGAACTAATCCTGTCTTTATTTTGTCTTTTCCTTTTTTCTCCAATCTTGGTTTTTATTTTCGCGCACGGTTGTGTCTTCTCTGGCTGTCCTAACAACTTCAAACTAAACTCCAAACTGCGAAACAAAAAATCAATTGCAATTTCTAATTGTAATACATTTAACCGGTGGATTTTGCCTTATCGGATGGTGCTTTATTAAAGGCGTACTACAGACGCCAGGACCTGATGGAGGAGCAGGATAGCTGTAACTGGGACCTGCAACGAGAGGTGGTGCGCCAGCGCTCGATTCGCTCCCCCAAGCGCCTCCACAGCATACCTGAGGTGGCCGAGGAAGAGCAGGAAGCCGGGGCGGAGCAGAAAACGCGGAAGGAGGAAAAAGCAAGAGAGTCTGAACGGCTTTCTGTAAACACCAACATTCTGAAGCAGTTCCAGCGGCGCCGATGCTTTTCAGCAGAAGACAGAACCTTAACATGGGGCAGCCGGCAGAACACAAAAAGCCCAGACAGTGGCCTGGACTGTGGGAGCGAGGATGAGAGCTTACTGGCCCCCCGCAGTGGCTGGAACTGGCATTGCAGCAGTAGCATCCACAGTGAGGGCCCCGCAGAGCGCCGTGCACTGGCGACAGGCAGGAAGAGGACTCTTACGCGCCAGTGTGGCATGGAGGAGGACCTACTGGACGCAGCCGGTGACTTAAGGGAGTCATACCACCACTACTACCGTCCACATATCTATCACCATCTTCACCATCTCCATCGGCCTCGGCACAGGTTCCGGAGCGAGAGCAGACTGAGCGAGGTTGGAAGAAGCTATAGCAGGGACATTAGGGCTCACTCTGTGGCCAGACTCAACAGAGCTGTGGATGAACCACTGGTGTGTGTCTACAACCCCACCCCACCCCATTCCTCTTCCTCTTCCTCTTCCAGTGTCCATCTCCTTCAATCCGCATCATTCACCAACTGCTTTGCCCCTTCATTGTCAAGCAGTAAAACCATTCCTGCTCTTCCTTCTCATTTAATGGGTCCATTTCCTTGTATTTTTCTTTTCATTCTTTTTTTTCCAGATGTTCAGAGGTTTCCGAAAATTTGCGTCATGATCATTTATTGGTTGGTTCAGCTGTTTTTGTTTGTTTGTTGCTTTTTTTGGTATCATGTGGAATTCCTTAATAGAATGTGAAGTGTGTTTTTTATTTTAATTTTTTATGAACGTGTAGGTTTTTTTTATTCGCAATTACCTAAAGGCCATTTCTGAGTGTTTCTTGTTCCTATGGATTGTGAGCAGCCGCTCATATTACAGTGACAGCCAGCATGAAGATGTTCATGTAACACACAGCGCATACACAAATGCTTCTTCAGGATCCGATTTGGAAGGCAGCAACATATTAATGATGGATCAGTAGATTTCTTACTCCTTAATGGTAAGAAATCAACAGTATGATGTTTCTGAGCTATTTTTTTTCCACAAAGCCAAAGACAAATTACTGAACAAAAACCTAAATGGTCTTTAGCTAAACATCTGAGTTGAAACCCTATTCATGTCGTCCTTGAGGGTTTGTTTTGAATGTTTCTGTTCAATGTTTTTTGACGAGTTCATCCTCCTTGGTTTTTTAAATCACTAGTTGTAAATATAGAGATAAAATATTGTTTGCAAAAGCATGAGTCCTTATATATATTTATATGGGATTAGTAATGAGCACAAGGTTTGCTTCTTCACAAGCTGAATGCTTTATTGTCTACATTTGAAGACTTTAGGGAACTCTTCCTCCATGGGCCGTGCAGATCGACTGGAGCAGTCCAGCCATCGGATGAGTCATGGATGTCCACCCCCTCAACGAAGGCCCATGATGGTTCCTTCCATTGGTTAGTGAGGTCACATCCTGTGTGGGATAATCTCTGCCTCTTTCTCTTTAAGATATCCATTTTGTTGTGGCACCTTTTTCCTCGTTATGTGTTTACCAGCATGTCATTGCTGACATGGACTCTTATGAACAGCACTGCTTGATTTACTGATTTACTGTGTATCCTGTTTGACTGCACCATCTGCTCATATGTTAATCAGTTGGAACCTGGCTGTTTTACTCATATGTAGCACTTGATGGCAGATGTGGGATCGGTTTACTTCTCGCCGCTCATAATGCTAAATCCCAGCGCTCATGTGCGAGGCAAACCGATCTCACTAACATCTCCACTCCATGCTCCTTCATGATCAGACCGGTTTGTAAGAAGAGAAACCGTGGCCGTAACGCTTTGATTGGTGTTTCCTTAGAGATCACAATGGAGAATATCAGTGAAGGGAGTGAGGGGAACCACTCACCTGTCAAGGATGACGTTTACTATGGCAGTGTAGTGCGCTACAGGAAATGCCCACCACTACGCTCAGAGGAACCATATGGTACGTGCAGTGGCAAAGATAGACACAAATTAGATCAGCTGAAAGATTGAAGTTGCTTTACGTTTCATGAGTTCCTTAATAAATAGTGGAGGGGAACCCATGCTCGAAGAGCTGACAGCTTAGAATTTGTGGCCTTACGTCGTCTCTCCAAACATTTTGTTCCCCCTTTTATTTTTGTTGTTGTTAAACTCTGACGGTGGGAACAGTGTGCTGACTGTCCTCAACTTTACTGTATGCCCCTTAAGCCCAAAACAACAATTTTATTTCTGAATCCTTCTCTCCCTCCATCACTATCACTTTTCTAACAGTGGCTTGGATTTTCTACACTTGAATTCTATTCTGCATGAACAGCCTCAGGCAACATATGTGTTTCTTCACTCTTAAAAATATTTTTTAATAGGGTTCAGTAAATATTTTTCAGAGCAGCTGTCTGGGTTGGGGTTTGCAAGTGGTCCTGTAATGGATTGACGCTTCATTCAGGGTGTATTCTTGCCTTGCATCCAGTGTTTTTAGAACAAGTCTCCTTAGCATTTAAATCCTGATCTTCCATGACTAGGATTTAAATGTCCATGATGTCTGGGCAGGAAGGATGTCATACTCTCTCTCCCTTGTCAGTCACAATGACACTGGCCAGGTAGATAGCGATTTCCTCTGCTTCAATAGATTGTCTCTGGGATTTGTATGTAATCCTAGTTCCATGAAGGAACAAGACGCTTTGGGAACGCTTTCGCATTGTCCACGCTCTGAATCATGTATGTAATTTGGACAACGAAGAGACACAATGTCACTGACAGGGTGACGTCACGACCAGAAAGCTATAAAACGTGCATGCGGTGGAGCCGACGCTAGCTTCTGATAGGAGAAGAAAGCGCCGCAGGGATGCAGGGAGAGTTGCTTGGAGACTCAGCGTCTTGTTCTTTCAGAGAACTAGGGTTACATATGTAACCCTTCATCAACAACCCTTTGGGAACAAGTGTCCAATCATGCCACACTGACCAGTCTCTGTCTAGTGTAAATTGGCACAGCTAGAGTGCAGGACAGAGGAGCCAGGAGTGGCTCTAAGGTCAAGGTTATAGAACCTGATGAAGGTTAGTGGGGTGGACTAGCCCGCAGCATTGCAAACACCTAAGGGCCATCTGCAGCCTCCAGCACAATGGCCAAGTCCCACTCAGGCACTCTGGGTTGCAGCCCGGGCATCTGCCTCCGGGTGCTTCCAGACAGTTGTGCCCGCATGACGGTCGAATCCCATACTAGGCCTTACAAGGGGGTTCTCTGTACTGGAAAAAGCACAATCTTCTTGGCATTTAGTTTGTGAAGGTGCAGGGTGAGAGTACAAGACCGAACAGAAGCACCTGATATTGGTAAGCTTTGCCCCAAAAATGAAAGCTCAAGAACCTCCTGTGAGCCGGAAGGATGGATATGTGGAAGTCCTTAAGATCGATCATTACAAACCAGTCCTTGGACCTGATTTGAGACACGACCTGCTTGAGGGTGAGCTTCCCGAACCTGTGCCTCATTAGCGAGCGGTTCAAGAAGTGTAGATCTAGAATAGGACGCAACCCCCCCATTCTTCTTGTTAACCACAAAGTACCGGCTGTAGAACCCGGCCTCTCTGTCTAAAGGAGGGACCACCTTGATGGCCTCCTTCCTTAAGAGAGTGAGTACTTCTTGTTCCAGAACCAGAGCCTGCTTGGGTCCCACCAGAGTAGGACACTACTTGGCTTTTCCAGGCTGTCAGGTAGTCTCTATAGGGTAACCAGTCTCTCAAAACTGGTCTCTGGATCGCCCAGAGCAGCTGGAGCAATGCCCTGCAGCAGTTGGGGCCTCCTGAGAGGCGGCGGGTCTCCACCATCCGGTATGAGGTAGAGGAAGACACCCGCTGGAGGTCCTTGTTCTCTGAAGCCTGGTATGCCCGCAACACAGCCATTATGTGGAGGCAACCGGCAGCCTGACCCGCTGCTGCGTAAGCCTTGGCCACAAAAGCCAAAGTCGATTGCAAGGGCTTGGTGGGCAGAGCCAGGGCCAGATAACAGCTAGTGACTTTTCAATCTGGGGCATTGTCCCATAACTTCTAGTGGGGGAAGAAACCACCGAACGGCATGCTTCCGAACCCAGAAAGTGAGCACTGGACCCGACAGGTGAGGCGGGAGAAAGGGACAAGCCCATCTCTAAGCCCTCTGCCAGATCCGCTTCCAAGCACCATGAAATCTGACGCTGCCTTGCTGCAGCAGCGGGAGAGAGCCGACTGAGCATGCTCCTCTCCCAAGCAAACTACACACAAGCTGTGTGTAACTACCCCCCCTATTTGTAACTATTTGTATTCTTTTTTTCTTAATTTTCTCTCACATTGACACACACACACAGAGCGCTTCCTGATCAAACAGAAGCTTCCTGGTTGTGAGGTTACCCCCCGCCGGTGACGTCGCATCTCTCCGTTGGCCGGATTAAACACGTGATTCCGTGATTCAGAGTGTGGATAAGGCGGAAGCATTCCCAAATTGCTGTTGACGCAAATCCTGAAAGAGAAGCTGGTTTCAGGCCATTCTAAAAAGCATATGCTAACCTTCACCCTCCTGAGGGAACTTTTAGAAAAAAAAGGCGGGCCAAACATGATTTTCTTTAAAAAAACAAATAATGATTCTCATGTAGGGTCACTACAAAGAACTATGTCTTAGATTTAATTTTAAAAGGCAAGTCAGGGAGCAATAGTGTAGTACAGGTGACATTATATCCAGCATCGTATTACATAATCGTATTCCATAACTTGCATGGACTCATGGATGGTTGTTCCCATCCTGCCCAGTGTGCAAATTACTATTATATTTGATTAATAGTAAAATTATAGTTATGGATTTAGCTGCACGATTTAAATCTGTTGTGGTGTTTCTTCGCCACGCATGGTTACTATGCATGCTTTTCATTTGAACTTGTGTGCAATGTGGAATTGTTGCCATAAGTATGAAGTGATATGATATAAGAGGTGGTATCAAAATGTTTCGAAATTAGCTCTGTTTACAAGAAAGTACTTTATTTGTTAAAGTTTACACACTATCAACTTAAAAATATTCCCCTTGCACAGAAATACAGCGCTCCCAGCGTTCCAGCCGCTTCTCGAATGTGTCCTGGAAGTCTTAATTTAGTGGAATGTCAAGCACCTTCTGCGATTTGCGCTGGCTCTCCGCAATGGTGTCAAAATGGCTACCTTTGAGCTGAATCTTCATTTTCGGGAAGAGGGCAATGTGCGCAGGAGCAAAATCTGGCAACTGCCAATCAAAAAACAATGATTACGACTCATTGCAGCATCGCCGTAAAATTGCCAAATCAGTTTAAATGTGGCAAATTTGCCGTTTCACACAGAATTTAATGTTTGCTTTTTGTTTTAAGTTGCTGTCCATGATAAAATAGCAGACGTGGTAACGCCTGTGGTCAGATTAGCCCCAGTTGCTCCCCATGTACACAGAACACTGACTTATGCTCCCTGTGACTGGGCGTACAGTTTTGTGCTGCTATCTGCTGGTGTGTAACAAAACTAGCCTCGAAACTTTTTAATGCCGCCTCATAGTTCCAGTTAGTACGCAAATTTGTGCCAAACTGAATAATAAACTTTAGACACCAAACATGTTCTTCCCTGATCGACTACATTTGGGGAAAGTGTAAAATTACTTATTACTTGCATTTTATTTTTGGTTTATTTGTTTTATACTATTTTTATATTACTTTTTTAAATAGCTAATAGGTTTTTTGTTACATTTTCCTCAATCATACTGATTTATTGTGCATCAAATTGCCAAAACGCTTCCCAAAACCTTTCAGCGGCAGTCTCTGTTCTGGTTCTGAGAGTAGCAGTGGCTGTTCACTTCTCGTTTTTTAGGCGGTTACAGAGGACGAGCCAGGCGTTCACCAGACTACTTTGATGATTCGGAGATGGACAACCTGGCCAGGATTTTTGTAGCACTGTTTGACTACGACCCCCAGTCCATGTCCCCAAACCCAGACGCAGCAGTAGAGGAGCTTCCCTTTAAAGAGGGGCAGATCATAAAGGTGGGCCATGAGGCTTCTGCTGTGTGTCTGTGCTTGATGTAGATCCTTTAAAAGTTTGAGACTGGCACATGCTTTAGTTACTGTCTAGAACAGGGGTCTTTAATGTTTTTAAGGTCAAGGACCACTTAGGCAATAGAGACATGGGGCAGGGACCCCCAATACAAAACATTGCCAATGATATTAATAGAAACTAATCATATTACACTCAGTTATATTATATTGAGACAATTAGACCTAGGTTTTTATTTACTATGCATCATTTTATATATATATATATATATATATATATATATATATATATATATATATATATATATATATATATATATATTTTTTTTTTTTTTTTTTTACATTTTTAAAAGATTTATGCATCCTAACAAACATATTTTGCAATAAAAATTTTCTTTTTTCTATCAGGTGGACTATTTTCCATTTACATTAACTTCAGCTTTAATTTGAATAAAAATGAATATTTAATTTTACTGTCAGGTGGACAATTATACATTTACATGAACATCAGCTTTGATTTTTAAAGAACTGTATTGTAGTAATTATAATATTTTTAATGAAATATTAGATTTTTTTTTTAATGTTTTTACTGATTTGTGATTCAACAGACCCTAGATCTAGAACCTGCTCATGCACTAGCATTTTAAAATGCAAGCAAGTTGAGCTATCTCTGCTTTCAATTCAATTCATTTCTGTTCTGTTTATTTTTAACATTTTCTTGCTCATTTTTCTATTTTTATTGCATTCTGTTCTATTGTGTTACATTTAGTGTCCTTTTTTTGTCCCCTGTTATCTGCTTGTGGTTTAGGTGTTTGGAGACAAGGACATAGACGGGTTCTACAGAGCGGAAGTCTGTGGTCGTAGAGGTCTTATCCCCTGTAACATGATATCTGAGATTGAGACAGAGGACGGCGAGATGATGGACCAGCTTCTCCAGCAGGGCTTCCTACCCCTAAACACACCAGTCGAAAAAATCGGTACGTTTGATTTAATTCTCCTTCATTAGCTCTTCCTCTTCAATAAATATCCCTCTCCTGCTTCTTTCTAATTTGCTTAATTTTCTATCCTCAGACCCCGAATCTTACCCTTTTTTTGGTATAAAAGTTATCCAATCCTATGCTTGCTTGCACTTCTCATCCTGCTTTCCTTTTCCTCTTCCTTCCTTTTCTGTTTTCAAGTCAACTGCGATCGTTTCAAAGATGGCCGCTCGCTAAATCGCAGGTTTCGGAAATCCAAGAGAGGTTTGTTTTCCCTTTCAGGTTTTTTTTTCTGTTCATTCCTTGCTGTCCAAGATGAATCCCAATTTTGAAAGTGCCACAAAGACATTGTTCTTCCACTGCATTGCTTGTAATTTTTATTTACTACATAAAATAATTATTTAGCAATTCTTGGAAAAGTTTGCTTTATTTTCCTAACTTTTATTTGTCAGTAATTTGCATGTCATGTCTATTTTATGTTGCACTTTTTACAGATAAACACCTTATTGAGCTCTAACTGTATGTGCAAGTATATACCAGGTGGTATCCAAAGGTTTCGAGACTCATGGTGCGTTACCACATCTGCGATTTTATTATGTACAGCAAGTTAGAACAAAGAGCAAACGTGAAATTCTGCCACAGAGACGTTTGACATGACATATGGCGATGCTGCAACGATCGAGGTGTTTTAAGTGGTACGCTTAGAGCATTAGAACATCACTGGAAGATGACAAGAGATCAGGAAGGCCTTCGATGAGCTCAACCACCCAAAAATGTTTTAAATATTCTGCAACTTGTGCATAATGTTCCTCAAAGAACAATCCACATAATCTCTCTTCCACACCCACCCTGCTCGCCAAATTTGGCTCCTGCGAACCTCACCTATTCCCAAAGATGAACATCTTCAAGGCAAGGCAATGTGCAGCTTGTATAGCAGTACAGATTTACTGTCCTCTAAAAATAACTCAACATAGACCCAATATTGTCTAAATAGCTGGCAACAAAAGTGAGTACACCCTAAGTGTAACAGCTTTAAATGACCATACAAATTTGTGTCTCTTGTATTAGAGCAGTTCTCTCATAATAACAAACACTCTCTAAGGAATTCAGAGTCCTCGTGCTGTGCAGAGGTGCGGAAACTGCTTCAAAAAACAGACGCATGAGTGCTGCAGCATTGCTTTAGAGGTTGCAGAAGCAGAAGGTCCGCTTGCAACTGCAACAAATCAGTTTGCATGACCGTCGTCTCAGAAGGAAGCCTCTTCTGAAGCTGGCTCACATGAAAACCTGCAAACAGTTTGCTGAAGACAACCTGTCCAAGAGCATAAATTACTGGAATCATGTCTTGTGGTCTGATAAGACTAAGATAAACTTGTTTGGTTCAGATGGTGTCCAGCATGTGTGGCGACGCCCTGGTGAGGAGAACCAAGAAAATTGTGTCTTACCTACAGCATGGTGGCAGGATCATGGTCTGGGGCTTCATGAATGCTGCTGGTACTGGGGAGCTGTGATTCATTGAGAGAAACATGGATTTCAAAATGTACTATGACAAGAACAAAAGAAAAGAAAAGAACTGAACTGTAAAAAATGTCCTGTTCACTGAGTCGACTCTTTTCAGTGAACTATATTGTACGGAATATTGAGTTGAATCGATAGTGAATTTTATTGATACCGATAGCTAGGTTGGATCGTATTTGGCAATAATCTATTTATCAATATTTGAATAGTTGAAAAATGAATACTGAATTTAAAAACAAATATAAAACTTTATGTAAAATAGTACTGGACTTAATAAAAATAAATGTAATTTCAATGCTCTGACCTTCGTAAGGACATTTAAAGTTGGCCATTTGAAGCATGACTGTTTGGATTTAAATTAAATGGTAACTCTTTAAAGTAAGATTCTATTTGTAACATTAACTTAAGTTTACAAATGCTTTAGAAGTATTGTTTATGGTTTGTTCATTTCAACATTTATAGTACATTTTTTAAAATTACGTTATTTTCATTTTATCTGTTAACTTTAGTTAATGCACTATAAGCTAACATGAATGGGGTACAGTGCGTAGTCTGTCGTGTCAAAACAAAAAATGCGTGCCATTAGTGATCCACCTCTAGAGGCCGCTCTTATATTGTATTGTGACAGCAACCCAGAAAAACTATCAGTATGGATTTTTGCTGATAGTTCTAGCGATCAGCTATTGGTGCTGATTAATCTGCAAAACCAATGAATCAGTCAAACCTCTACTGTATAGATGTATACAGTATACTGTATTTTTTTTGTGTTCCCTCTTTCTTTGGTAATTGTTGGCAGTGATTTTATCTTTTCAGATCATTTTATTGCTTAAATGCTTTTGCAATAAATCTCTATTTTCCCATATTGATTTGTTTTTGAGCATGATTGGTGAGTCCTGTGTTAGGGCAGGTGATTAAATACCAGGATGAATAGAAACGAGTGATTTGAACGTAACCCATCGTGACAGTACTACATGTATTTGCTGTATTTACAAATATTCAAATGGATTTCATAAAATACAATGCATATTAGTGTTATCTTAATTAGGAGCTATGGTAAGAATTCGGATATTCAGATGCCAAAACAGTATACTTTTATGTCAATTTACGGAGATGAGCGAACTAGAAACCTTAATGTAGGACGTTATGCCGCGTTAACATGTTGGTCATTAGTGTTGAGTTCTCATAATAATGTGACATTCATGTTCTTACTCATTGAAGACTCGCGTCTTTTTGTATACTGTTCAAATTCCTTTTTTATCTTTATAATATCATCTTTGTTCACCCCGTTGCAGAGCGGAACAGGAGAAGTGGACGGCACCCGATGTCCACGCACCGAATGGTGGCTCTGTATGACTATGACCCCAGGGAGAGCTCGCCAAACGTAGATGTAGAGGTAACAAAAAAATATATTTTCGAGATTCACTTACCAGGATTCAAGCCTTTTCTTTTTTTAATACTGTATGCCTGAGGACTTTTGCTTTTAGATTTAATTAGACAAATCACTTATTTAACCTCTATAAATAGCTCTAAAAGAGCATTGATTTGAAGAAGACAGCACTTATACACATGGTTCAGCAGTTTGGCAATCTAAATGCTCAGCATACACTAGCGCTTGATGGATGCAACAATTTCGGGTTGTAATTCTTCTCAGTTAACTCTCTGCTTCTCGCTCTTAGAAATATCATCCACCAAATGAAATTTCATTTATTTGGACTGGAAATTAAACTTGTGTTTTAATATACACAATATAGACAAAGGTTTTTGGACACCTGTGCATAAGATTGTTTTGTATATTTTGAGCGTCCCATTCCACATTTAATCCACATATGCAGTTATAATAACCTCCACTCTTCTGGGAAGATGTTCCACTAGATTTTGGAGTGTGCTTGTGGAGATTTGTGTGAGATTCATTTAGCAACAGGGGTGTTAGCAAAATCAGGTATTGATATAAGGTAGGGTTGAGCTCTATAGCAGATCTTCCACTCCAAACCATGTAAAGCATATCTTCATGGAGATGGCTTTGTGCAGAAGGACATTGTCATGCTGGAACAGGTTTGGGTCTACTAGTTCAAGTGAGGGGGAAAATGTCTTGCTCTAGTATCCAAAGATGTTCTACACAATTGTGTGACTCCAACTTTGTGGTAACAGTCAGGGAAGATAGAGAAGGATCACATATGGCTGGAAAAGTCAGGTATCGCAATACTTTTGTCCATATCAGTTTTAGCTAATTGTATAGCATTAGGAGGATAAGGGCTTTAAATGTTATACAGAAGGCAACGATCTGTTCCCCTTTAGGAACTCAAGCTGTGTCAACAACGCTTTGGGAATGCCTCTGCGTTTCAAGTGTGTAATCAGTCCAACAGAAAAGTGTGACGTCACTGGCGGGGTGACATCACGACCAGGAAGCGATCAAAGCACATGGTGGAGACTGAGCTAGAGTCTGTTTGTTCAGGAAGCGCTCTGTGTGTGTCTGTTTTTTACTGCAGGTAAATATTAGTGAAAATGAAAAAACCAAGCGATCTTTTAGGCTGTGTGTTCCTCTTTGACCCCGCTTTATCACAGAGGGGGATACACACAGTCTATATGTAGCTTGTCTGGGAGCGGAGCATGCTCGGTCGTTCTCTAGCGCCGTCTCCACTGCATGTGCTTTTATAACTTCCTGGTCGCTTTTCTATTGGACTGATTACACACGTAGTTCAGAGCGTGGTCACGCAGAGACAGAGCAGTGTTGACGTGGCGTTTTGTTTCCTCGGGGAACCAGGGTTACATACGTAACCTAAAGTCGTTCTTGAACTTGATGTAGGGCAGTAGAGAGTGCCAAACACTCACATTATAATCCAAGTCCTGGTCCCATTATTGCGTAAAGGTTTTAAGGTTCAAACCCTTTAATACCTACCTAGTGATTCCCTCTCTTTGGCACATTGAAGGACATACATTTAATAAGGAGGTGGTAGAATTTGGACCAGAAGTTCACAAGGTCATATCCCACCACCACCAATCTGCCACTGCTGGGCCCTTGAGCAAGGCCCTTAACCCTGAACTGCTTGGTTGTCTCTCTGGATAAGGATGTCTTCCAAATGCCTTAATTGTAAATGTAAATATGTGTTTAGTACCACAAATGTTCACTGTTTCAGCTACTGATTAAATTATTTGTTATGTAGTGATATAACTTTGGCTGCAGTAAATCTTTTGCTTTTACATTTACACCCTGGAACTTCTCAATATCTTGTTTTTTATTTTAAAAATGCAATGAGTATGTAAGCATTAGATGAATAAATTGCTAAACCTGTCTTTGTGTGTGTTTCTCAGGCTGAGCTGACCTTCTGTGCTGGAGACGTGATAGCGGTGTTTGGGGAAATCGATGAAGACGGGTTTTATTATGTGAGTAAAGTTCTGTGTGATAGATTCGAGTGATTTGGTGCTGTGTGACGAGTAAAAATGTTGTCGACTTCAATCATTTAATCAGTATTAAAACTGGGAAAGTTACATATATTCAGAGTTGAGTTATGCACCTGCTTGAGTTGTATTTCTGAGCAGCCATCAATGGCAGATTATTTAATTTCTTTGCTTTCAAAGTAAATATCGGCAATTTGTATATTTGTAAATGTATTTTTGACATGGTAGAATAAATGAACAAAAGACAAGATTATCTCATATCTAACAAGATAAAAAAATAATAATTTGTTATGAGTGGCTTGTTTTGACATTTATTACAGCTCAGAAATACTATTAAACATTATGTATTAAACAACAAGTACAGCTAAATTACCCCATACACATTTTACAGATTTCATTGAAATATATCTAACTCTTCTACAATATCCAGGTTTACATAAAAGAAAATTCAATTCAATTTTTGCTCCTCTATACTGTATTTATGACATATGACGGACACTTTTATCCAGAGCAACTTACACTTATCTCATTTATACACCTGAGCAATTGAAGGTTTAGGGCCTTGTTTAAATGCTTTGCAGTGGCAGCTACTGCTTATTTTTCATTGCTCATCGTTTTTCCATTAATTGTAAAATCTTTTTTGAGATTTGTTTATCTTAATTGGGAGGCAGCAACTCAGTGGTGAAAAGGAGTTTAAGCCCCATAATCGCCAAGCTGCCATTCATGGGCCCCTGAGCAAGTCCTTTGACCCTCTGTGCTCCAGGGGCACTGTATCATGACTGACCATGCGCTCACGTGTGATAAGTATAGCACCTTTCTTTTCTTTTCTTTTTGTGTGTCGTGTCATGTGGTGTCACCTTACAGGGCGAACTTAACGGGCACAGAGGTCTGGTGCCCTCCAACTTTCTGGAAGAAGTGCCTGATGATGTTGATGTTTTCCTCACTGAGCCACAGGATCAACCAGGCAGGACCAAGAGCAAAAGGGTACACCCCGTTTCACAGCACTAGCCTTCTCTCATCCATCGCTATTTCCCTCTATCCGTGTCTCTTTTTTACCTCTCCTTTGTTTTTCACTTGGTTCTTTTCCTCCTCTATGTGTGTTTTGTGTTGTGTGATGGCAATTTTATTTATTTATTTATTTTTTATGTTTTCCCTTTTATTTATTTATATATATATTTTTTTATTCTTTTTTTTTTTATTTTGTTGTACCATTAAAGGAATGAACAAAATAGATCACGTTACAGAGATGTACCAAGTTTTTCCTTTATGTTAAAGTGTGTATAAAAGACTCATGAAAAGAGTGATTATGTGTGTATAATAAAAGATAATACAGTATTCATAAAGCATTATTGAAAATAATTGTGAAAACCATGTGATGTCACATTGTTACTGGTTCGAATTTTGGAAATGAAGGGGAGGAGGGAATTTAGGGGGACGCCCTCGAGAGTCTGTATGATATTTATGCAGGATTGTAAGAGATGCTTTATGAATATGAGTGTGTTTGAACTGAAGATCACTTTATAATAAAGGCAATAGTTTTGATGTACAAAAAGATGAAACCCATGTAGAACTGCATGCCCCTGTTTTTTTCCTTCCAAAAATGCTTGACTTCCTCCATGAATCTTTTTTATATTATGCAAAAGAGTTGAGACCAGTAAAAAAAAAAAAACGGGGGAAAAAAATAACAATAACGCATAAACATAAAACATTTGTATATGTTTCCATAGTAACTTGTCTTTTGTATATTGCTGATATTTAAGACTTCTGGGCTTGAACAAATTGTAAGTAGAAAAAGAGATATACTTTGGGAAGTGATTTTATCTATAGATTTACGACTAATGTACAGTAGATACTGTGTCCTGGTTTATGAGAGGAAAAAAAATAATAATAATGAAATGATCGCTGTTGTGCTCAGAGATTTTTCTTGTTCTTTCCTTTTTCTGACTAGCCTTCTCACATGTTCATTGTGCACACTGTTAAGATGCATTGCATCATGCCGGTGTTGTTCTTTTTTTGTTGTTGGGTTTTTTTTTTACTTTCTTTCTCTTTCCACCCGCTTGGCAAACCAGAAGAAGAGCGTTCATTTCACACCGTAACGGCTCAGTGCACCTCACGTAAGTGAGCGACTGACGATACCAAGACTAACGCTGTCCTCGTCTAATGCAGGTGACATGGGAAACCTTTCGTTTTTTAACACCATACTAATGGTTGAGTTTGAACACTCAGACAAACACACACATGGCAGTACAGACCTACAGTATATATGCAATATAGTATAATAGTAGTATATAATAGTATATATAGTATAAAGTGCTATAATCGCTATATAGTTACTCAGGCATCGATATGCCACATGATTTCACATACAAAATTGTATTTATAATATAATTGGTATTATGTTAATTGAATGGTTTGGTGAAAAACTATTCAATTAGCACAATTTTCTACTTAACCTAAATGCAGGCTATTAGTCAAAGCATCAGTTTTTTGTCTTAAATTTTTTGCGTTTGTCTTACATGTGTACTGGAGCTACTAGGTTACAAAAATGACCCTAGATATGAGCCCAGATTCTAGAATAGTGTGTATATATATATATATATATATATATATATATATATATATATATATATATATATATATATATATATAGAGGTCCACCGATTCATCGGTTTTGCCAATTAACCGGCACCGATAGTTGATTGCTGGAACTTTCAGCTATTGGTAAAAATCCATACCAATAGTTTTTCCGGGTTGCTGACATTAAACAGTACGAGACCGGCCTCTAGAGGTGAATCACTGACGACACGTGCTGTACGTTGGAGTGTCTTTTATATTTATTTTGGATGTAATTGTTTATTTGGAGTGTTTACTTTTGTTTCAGTTTGAAAGTGTCTTTTATTTTCCTCAATATTTAGTAAAATAAGTCATATATTCATATTTATTTCATTTAGCACATTTTCATGATTCAGTAGATTTTTAAATTTTGTAATTTAATTTTTTAATAGAGTTCAATACCATGGGGTGTTTTTTTAAATCCATTATCCATTTTAAGAAATATCGGGATATTAATCGTTATCGGAAGTGCAGTCCAACTCAGCTATCAGTACCGGTAAAATCAGTCGACCTCTAATTATAGTATAGTATATTGTATATTATATTACACTGTGGTCCACAGCCAACAGATTTAATTGAAATGGAATTTGGATTGTCCAGTCTGGAAAGCCATAATGGAAAAAATTCAATTCTAGATGAGGAAGAAACTGAAAGGAAACTCATCTTCTTCTCGGCAGTCAGATTATTAATCCTTACAGAATATGAATGTAGGAAATTTCATGCTATGTGTGTTGAAAGGATGTTGAGTATGTCGCAGTTGATCAGCTCCAATTGGGAAGTGTAAATTGTGTAAATGAAAACTTTCTTCACATAAGCCAGTAGTAGGTCAGAGCTCTGTGCTTGTAAATCTGATGGTTGTGAAGTTGGACCCTATCACTACCAGACAGTCCCTTTAAATTATACATTAAAACGCATTAAATGTTCACATTACCTCATTCACAGGTCAAGCACTTTGTTTGAGGTTACACAGGCCTTATTTAAACATCTTTAACCGGTACTTCTAACCACACTTTTCTTACCTCAAATTTATCGACTCCTTAGCTGTGATTGGATAAACAGAAAGCAGTGAATTTGTCTGCTCAAACACTATAAGAAAGTGAAACCCCCGAGTTCTGCATTAGACGGGCAGAGCTGGTATCTTCAGTTGGTTCTCTGGGTGTTTGTACATGACAGTGTCCGTCTCATTGACTCCTGCTGTAACAAATGACTCAAGCTACATGGGCGCTGTTGCACAGCAGAGGTCCGAGTTTGAGCTCCCTTTTCCCCCTCCCTCCCTCCCTCGTAGCGTGGTACGCCCCTCTCCCCGCCGACCGTAGCAACAGACCCTCCCTTCCCATCAAGAGGCTGTGCGCCAGACACGACCGCACTTATCTAAAAACGAAATGCAAAATGGCATTGGGACATTTTTAAAGCGTCGACTGGGGTGCAGCTTCTCTCGAAGGAACGGCAAACAAACACCAATAAAACGTCATTTCTTTCCCTTTTAGAGAGTAGATTTCCACCACCAGCATTAGTTTGTCATCTGTATCATTTCTGATTTATTTATTTCTTGATTTTGTCATTTCAGTAGTTTGTTAGTCGCTTAAGATCTTGACATTTGTAAATGAAGTGTGTGTTTAAAGCAGGTTTGATTTGGCTTCAGGTCCCATGGCGCAGTTACCATGCTGAAAGGTGATAGATTACATCCGAGACTGGTAAATTATAAACTCGTCTTTTTCTCTTTATCACCATTAATTTGATCATAAAAATAATACAAATAAATATATATATAGATATGAACATTTCACATCTCACAAATTCCCCTGAAGGTCTGATATCGTAAATAATTGTGAAATATTAATCCTGGCCTTCATTACAGCAAAGTTATATTTAGAAAGGAGTGAGTTTGGGACATGCATCATTTAGTTGTTGTTTTACTCCGTGTGTAGAAAACAACTACATCTATGTAGTAATCATAGATATTCATATTAGACTGCTATAGCGTAAAATACGTATTGTTTACTGTTTTATCGCACTGCTTCTTCTGTAACTTATCGTAATACATCAGTCTTTTCAATTGAACTGCATTGGTAGATTTGAAAATGCATTATTTTTCCTACCAGTTCAACTGATCAACAGATTTACAGGCTAAGACCAGTCACTTTTACCAATTTTAAAAAAGAAAATGTATGTTTTTTACATGTAGATGATGTTGCTGTGAAACATCCCAGATTATTTTCTCCAGGTTTCTCTGTGTATAATATGTATATCTATGATCCCAATCTACACTGTACTACTTTAAGACAAACAAGAAAACTGTGTATATTATGATTATGAATAGGATGATGATGATAATGATGATAATGATTATTATTATTATAGATGCCAAAATATTCAAAGCATCTTTTTATGCATTTTTTTAATCTCTCTCGAATGTAGCAATTCCATCGTAAATTTTTAAATTTTTTTTATGAAGAGGAGAGGAAGGGAACACTTTTACATCTATTCGGAACACATACATAGAGTGAAGCCATATACACAGTTGATATTTGGCATGACTTTGTCGCTGCGTACTGTACGGTGGCCCTCTTGGGACAGAAAGGACTTGGTGGAGATGGAGGGTTGGATATGCAGAGAGAAAAAATGGCTTTTTTTTCCTCCTGAACTTTCGCTTACGGGTCTCCCATTAGGTTCCTGTGGAAAAAGCAGGGGGCTCACTGAGACGAATCGCCACCTCCATGGTGCGCCCCCACCAGGGCTCTGACCCCACCTCCCAGGGGCCAGAGAGACCCTCCGTGCGACGGCCCAAAGCCAAGCCTAAGAAACAAGGATTGCTCTCCAGAGGAAAGAACGTGTTGAAAAGACTCAGTGCTGTAAAATAGTTGGAGACACTTTTCCATTGGATCTGGATGGAGGTGGGAAAGGGAAGGGTGGGAACTAGGATTTTCATGACTACTTGTTAAACTAGTCAAGTTTTTAATACTTTTAAATGAACCTAGGACCCCCTTCCCCAATTATATTGACCATGTGACACAATTTTTGGTCTTGGGTAGTAGGTCTTATTGTCTAACTGCTTATGCCTCAAAACTTTACCTCTTAATAGCTCTTATTCCTTTTGAGTTTTCTGTCCAGAATATTATGAAATGTGCATTTTTTTCCACATAAAATAAATCAAAAAACACCATTCTTATGGCCTCGACCAGACTGGTCACATGGTGGCAGAAGCATAGTGAATTTTAAGTCACTTGCCCACTTGCCCTCATTCAACTTTTTCAATCCAGTCAACAAATTTCAGCTGTACATGGTGAGACCGGATGCTGCGAGGAGAGACGGGTATGAAAACACGACCACAGTTGCTTTCTTGGCACTCCAAAGTTTTGTAGGGTTTGACTTTGCAGTTGCTTGAGTGGTCATTGGGTTATCACCAAATTCTTCGAATGTTCGTTGCTCTACATATTTTGATAATAATCGATACAGACATAGTAAAATGTCATGCCGTGCTGAAATGTTTCCTTTTAGGCAGCTGGAATTAAAGTAAACTCATTGGCTTTAATGCCTCTGTATTTACACTGCTATTTATATTCCTGGAAACTTCTAGAAAGTCTGGTAGTGTTCAGGAAAATGTTCTGGAATGTTTTGGACAATAGCGTATTTTTAAAATGCATTTTCCAGAGCTTTTCCAGACTTTTAGAAATTCCTTGAACTTACCAGTGTTGCTATTTTAAACTTATAATGGGCAAATTTGCATCTCTTTCTTCACAAACTAAGTAAAAAACAGCATATTTTAAATATGTGCCTATTTATTTTTGACTCTTTGTTAATAAAAAAAAAAAATGCATTGTCCCCTATTCTACTCCCCCTGAACCCCCGCAAGTTTCGAAAATCCGCAAGTTTTGGAGGGGGTTGACTGTATTAATATTTGGGGGACGCCTTCATCCAGAGCAACTTACAATTATCTTATTTATAGAACTGAGCAGTTGGGGGCCTTGCTCAAGGGCCCAGCAGTGGCAGCTTGGTGGTGTTGGGATTTGAACTCATAACCATCTGATCAGTCACCAGTGTCGTGGAGACAAGAGCAAGGTTTTTCTATATTTTTGCAGCATAAGCAATTAGCAAACATGAAGTACTCCCCAGGAGCAAAAAATGTTGCCTAATGTTATTTATCACCTAACGAATATTATCGTGTGAAATCTATCAGTAGATTATTCATAGTATAGTATATTAATTAATACTAGGAGTATTTTTAGGGTTAAAGTGGTCTCTTGGTTGAAATGACCTCCTATCCATCTAAAGTAAGAACCTGTCCAAGATATGTCTGGTATCCAAAGTTAGCTTGTTGCATCAGGGCTAGTATAGCTATGAACACTTACAGTTTCCAATTTAGGATCATGTGTAAATATTTTTTTTACACTTCAGAGCGCATTGTTCAACCAATAGCATTGTGAATAGATTTTCATTTGAGCAATATTTTGAGGGAATGTTTACTCCTTTAACGTCATGATGCTAAACTGTTAGCTTAAAAGTCTCCTTTATTATTACATTAGCATTCGCCTTGTAACGCTGGAGACAAATAAATTGAATCGTCCTTTGGCTGAAATGTGGGAAAAGATCGAATTCTAGCTGAAATATCACTAAAACTCGTATCTACCGACAGCAGGCTAACACCTAGTATACTGGGTTAACTACCATCAAGTCATTTTAGATCTAAAATATCAGACTAAACAAGTACTTCTACTCATTTCGTGTCACATTGTACTGCTGACTGCCCAAAGTTTTATTAGAAAGACAGATACGGCCACTTAAATTAAAAATTAGCACAAACTAAAACAAGTGTAGCACAAATTATAGTTGTTTTTTTGTCAAATTATAATATAGAGTATATATAGATTTGTATATTTATGAATATTTATGGATTTACAGATAGTATATATGAAACTGCATCAATGCACCCCGCCACTTTTGACTAGTTTCCCAATTTTGGTTGGTCATGAAACTCCTACACTCAGCCTCCTTATAGATGCCTTATAAACTGTGCACAATGGTTTGTGTTGCGTCAGACAGACAGGTGGGACTTGTGAAGTTTTTACGTTCGTATTGTCTTGTCAACAAAAATGTCTTTTTGTTTTTAATATTCAAATTATTCATATTTATTTATTTACATCTTAATTATTAAAGTATGCATCCTTTTTTTCAGCTAACAATTAGCGTCATGAATGTAAGGTGATGAGAACGCTGGCATGGTCTTTGAGCTGATACTGTACTGTATTTTCTCAACAACAAATATATATATTTTTCTTTTTCTCTTCATCTTTCCATTTGCACATTCTCTCTAATGCAGACATAAGTTTGGACTGAGACTGCCAAAAAATTATATTAATAATAATAATAATATAAAAAAAAAAAAAAGGAATGTACAAAAACATTCTGTATATCTTGTACAATTGTCGGCCAAATACTAGACATTTTATGTCATCAGAATAATTGTATATACACATATATAAATAAATATATATACACACACACAAACATATATATAAATATATCCTTTTTTTTCTTTTTTTATTCAAGTCAGGAGATCATATGTTGTCGAGCATTGCTTCTACATGTCGTCCGAGTGACTTGCTGCTCTTTTTGTACCTCGTCCATTTGTACATTCTTTTTAAATGTTTATACTTGCTTTTCAGACTGCCTTTTTTGTACATTCGACTTTATATTCTTGACAGTGCAAGCTTTTTTCCCTCATGGTGTCTTCAAAACCATAACCTTTCAAGGTCTGCAACTGTGTGCTAGCATTAAGGTGAAGAAAACAAACACGTGGAAAAAACGAGCCTATGTTGACGGATATCTAACATCGTGTGGGTGTGCATGTGCAAAAGAAAAATGTTTTTTGTTTTTGTTTTTTTTTTAATTGAAATAAATTTGATATTTTGTACAAATTGATGGCTTGGTGCTGATTTATCTTTGAGAGCAAAACTTATCCTTGGCGCTTCGTTGTTATTTTTATGCTAAGTTTTAGTGTTTAAAATTCTATTTATTTTCCAAGGGTTTTGTTATCTGTCAGATTTTTATTGTGTTTAGTTTGAGGAATATTATTCCAGTCATAAAGCTATATTTGTGTCTGATCTTTAGAGGATAACGAATAAACAGT
>NC_060900.1:2798100-2858100 GCF_014805685.1 Silurus meridionalis | reverse complement strand
AAATATTAATCAAAATCAGTAGGTTTTTAGATTGAATGCTTTTGATAGTGAGCATCCATGTGCCCTTCATATTGGAATAAGGCACATTTAACATTTGCTAAAAAATCATTAGTGAAACCGTGTGGCCACTTAATAAAACCTTAACGTTTTATTAGAAATGTGTATTGTGATATAATTGACTACTGTACACTTAATTATTTAGTCACCCAGTTCATATGATTAATAATGTACAGTAATATTATAGTGTACTGTCAGACTGTTAGTTAGTAATGCTTGTGGGAAGTTGAAACGAGACATGTTATGTTCATGCTTGTGAATGTTTCCAGGCCTGGATGTGCTGGCCACAGCGTCACACTACTGGCCCCTGGATGACGTAGACGGGATTCGCAGCCTGAAGGACCAGATTGGGAATAGAACAGGTCATATTAATGGGACTAATATAAGTATGTGCACCAGTTTCGGCTTTTGGCTTGTTACATCTGGCTTTGTGCGCTCTCTCTCTCTCTCTCTCTCTCTCTCGCTCTCGCTCTCGCTCTCTCTCATTTCTCTTTCTCTCACCTTTCATTTGCATTTTTTCTTTACATTTATTCGCACTATATGTCTTCTCTTTATCAAATTTTTGTCAATGTCTGTGTCTCTATTTCTTTTCTCTTTTTACCTCTTTTAAATAAACACACACACATATATACAGCACACACTCACATACACACCCATGTCTTTTCTCTCTGCACTCTGTTCTCTCTGCATTCTGCACTCTGTTCTCTCTGGCTTTCTCCCCAGCTGTCAAACATTCTTCTACAGTCACGTCTTGCCGCACTACAGAGATCTCTGTTCAGTTTGTGCAGCTGTCCTCAGTGCTTAAGCGATCGAATGGCACATTTGGGCAACATTTGAAAATGAAGAGTAAAAATCATTCATGGATTATTACCTCAGCTCTGATCAGTGCACTGCTCACTTAGAGAGTATTGACCGTGGTAATGTTGGTCATTCTCATCAAAAACGTAGATGCAAGAGACGGACGGGTATTTCAAAGGGAGACAAGAAATTCTTGTATTTTCTTACTGCGTTCTACAGTTTGTTTGATTTATATGAGAGAGCTGGCTCATCGAAACGCATTCTCCTAAATTGTGTGTCGTTCCAATTGAGTCTTCGCTCTAATTCAGAACAGAGGGACAATCTTTTATCCGTGTCTTAAAGTATCAGTTTGCACATCTGTAGCCTGCGTTGTGTTTTCCCACATTCACCAGCTGGGTCTCATCTAGGTGCTGACAGAAATGGCCTATAAATGTATCAAGGAAAAGACCTGTCGATTTACTATTTGTCCTTTCGACCCTACGTTATTTATTTATTCATTTTGTTTAAGCTCGCCCTGTTTTCACGCTGGTGCTCTCCTGCTCTGTTATAATATCTCTGTCTCTTCTTGTATGTGTCTGTCTCTTATCACATCTCTGTGTTTGTCTATGTGCACATGTGCTTGTATTGGAAGTCACTTGTATTGTTCTTTTTGTCCTTTTTTCTGTCATGTGTGTTTGTGTTTTTATTTCTCCCACGTTTCTCTCCATCACAGCACTCAGCATCCACAACCACACTGTCCTGCCTACCCATAACTCTTCCTCTGTGTACACCAATGACTCTGCCTACACTAATATTTCCGTCTCTGTAGGTGAGGTTCCTCCACATAGACAATAATAAGTTTTTATCCAAAGAGGAATGGTTTTGTTAGAAAAAAAATCTTTACATCATGCATTTAGGAAAAAAAAACTGAGGGCAATATGGCTATCTTTTGTACCTTTAATATGCATTTTTCACTTGGAAACTTAATTACACTCTAAATTGACAAAGTATTAGGACACCTGACTTTTCCAGCCAATTGTGGTTCTTCTTCATTCTCTTACTACAAAGTTGTAGTCACACAGTTGTTTAGGATGTCTTTAAGACCAAAACCTGTTCCATTAAGACAATGCCCTTGTGCACAAAGCCAGTTTCATAAAAATATCCTCAAAAAAGATCTCCTGCTATAGAGCTCTGACCTGAATTGGAACGCTGACTGCACTGCAGGCTTCCTCACCTAACTCACATCAATACTTAACTAAAAACTACCCCCCTTGTGGCTGAATGAGCACAAATCTCCACAAACACACTCTAGAATCTAGTGGACCATCTACCCAAAAGAGTAGAAGTTATTATAAAAGCAAATGAGAACTAAATGTGGAATGGGATGTTTAAAAAGCACACACATACATCTTTTTTCAGGTGTTCACCAGCTATTGTTAATAGAGTGTTTTTTTTTATAGGTACAAAAACTGTGTTTTGGCATCATAGGGTTAATGCACTGTATATTTTGTATATTTTACTTATATTTTTATAAAATATCTGAGCAGGGAAGAAACATTGTAAATGATTCTACCCATACTATAGAGAAAAATGTTGGACAAAAGGTCTTTTGTTTTGCGTTTTCAATTTCTATCTATAATGCTGGAATTATGAAACACCCTGGTATATTACTTACAGTCACACTGTGTTCTTAGCCACAACAGCGTGTCGGTACTGAGTAACACTGGCTAGAGAAGGTTAGAAAATAGACCGATTTATTTTACTAGACAGCATTATTAGTTTTGTAGCTGCAGTGCAAAATTGTTTTTACCTGATCAGCTGTATATGAGGTTTGTAAAAAGTTGTGCAAATAGTATTTGTGATTTTTGCGGACCATTCCTTTCAAATACAATCAAAGTGTTATACAATTAATTATAGTAATAAAAAATTTGATTTATTTTCAGAACAAAAATAGATTTCTGCTGTCAACTAAGTTTTGACACTGGCACTAATGCCACACACTATCATACTCATATAGATGGATGGTAAACTGTTCCTTTCCTTCCTTCTCTCCTCTCCGATGCGCACTCTTTTCCCTCACGCTTCACTCCTTGATTTCTGTTCACACCTACTCCTTGCATGCCTACATCAACCCTTTATTTTTTGTTCTCTTGTCTGCCTTTCTGCACATTTTTTTCCTCATGTTTGTTTCTCTTCCTCCCCTCTTCCTCCCAAAACACATCCATTCATGAGTTGAAGCTTGTGCGCTATGACTCCCAGGGTCATTTAGAATTTCGCAGCACTGTTTGCCCTATGAATGAAGATGTGTAGTCGCGAGTGAATCATCCTTTTGCGCCCACACGGAGATAAATGAGAAGGTGGAGCACTATAACGCTACTCTTTAGTTTAAGGTCACGCTGATTCACCATCCAGGCCACGTTATGATTCCCTTGCTGCAAGTCGCTTGTTTACTTTTTCTTTAAAATATTACATTGATATGATGTGTATAGTGTAAAAAGGGCAATATAGAGTTCACAAACTGTTACAAAGTGACTAAAATGGTCATGACAAATGATCCAGAAGAAGTTTCACCTGAGCCTGTGTGCCGCAATTTCACCGGTGTTAGGCGGTTCACTTGAAAAATTCACAAAGCACGGTGATGTCATGTTGGCCCTGGTTTGGTGAAGGCAAACAGTGCAGTCTTGTTTATTAATTTCATAATCTCATAAAGTCAGAGCAGCACTCGTAAATTCAGGCCTGGACCAGCTGAGGTGCAAAGCGCCACTTTTTCAGTGAACCTAGAGCTGATTAATTATACTAAACAAAAAAATTCAATAAAAAATGTTATTGATAAGAAACAAAGATGTTGAATAAAAATGAGCACAGATTGTTTTTGCATTTTTTTAAGGTTTAGTGAGATTTTATTGTTGTGATCCACATCATTTCGTGTCCTCATGCCATGAAGAGCAGTTGGTGATGTTTTAAGATGTTTTAATGAGTTGTGGGTGTTTTTACTGTAGACATTGTAGAAGGAGTAGTAAACAAAGGCATATATCTGAACGGAGATCGTGGCGCCACTTTCCTCCATTTCGGCAACTACAGGAACTCCTGCATCAGTGACCCCACTCTGTGTGGACCACAAGGTAAAGATCTGCTCTTTCACGTTCATCTCTCTCAGACTCCTGACTGCTGTCTATCTTTCTCTCTTTTTCCTTCCACACACATAAGCTTTCTTTTTCCACTATCCCCTTCTCTCTCTCTCTCTCTCTCTCTCTCTCTCTCTCTCTCCTAGTTCTTTGTTGTTTCCTTCTTCTTTTGCGCTCTCATATCTGTCTTTATGCCTTATGTTCCGTCTCTCTTATTTCTTTCTTTTTGCTCAAAATCTTTTCATTCTTCGCGTTCTCCTATCCTTACATTTTTTTAGCATTTCTCCCTCTCTTCTTTGTCTCTTTATTTTCTCTTTAATTTTCCTCTAACTTGTTTCCCTCTCTCCTTAAATACAGATGATTCCAGCATCTATTTCTCGTCCTCTTTCATCTCCTTTTGATCTACCATCAGTCGTGTTTTATATGTTAATGACTGGAAAACAGGAAAGTTTACCCATACTTCACTAGGGTGTTTCCTATAAAGAATCTGATAGCGCTCATGACCTTCTTTGTGTGAAACGGAGCACCAGTGGGGCTGCACATATTGTAAGCGATTCTAGATGAATCATTTCTACATCCATCAGGCCAAAATGACACAACAATAGCTAATGATTCGAAAACGAAATTTACGACATATCAAGACTTTGCAGCTCCAGATGTCAGTTGAATTATATCGGTTTACATTAGAATAAAAAGCCGAATTTTCATGCAGAGACCGACATCATCTGGCGTCCATCCCATATTATATCAACTAGAATTTTTTTTAGAAAAAAGCACAATTATATTCGGCTGGATTTGGATGGGAATAGTTTGAGCTAAAATGTATCCGTGCAGTTATTCAGCCTCAAAAGTAAATTTGTTTCTCAGTTCATTGGCATGAGAATCAGGATAAGAAAAAAAACATGAATTATAAAAAGCATAAAAATTGGTGCACATCTATTAGCCAAACAGTGTTTTTGTTGTTTGCCATGTATGCCTTTGAAATTACCAAATCCTAACACGCTATTACTCTTAAACGCTTGCATTCAATCATCTATTCCAGACACCAGGTTTCTTTTTCTTTTTTGTCTCAGTCATGACAACTTGTGTTCCTTCAGAATTAATTGCAGCGTAACCCTAGAGAGGCCCATTAATCACATCTTGCTTGCTGTCGATGCTTGCTGCCGTTTGTCATCACAGTATGCCCTAACTTGTTTTTAATATATTTCTGTCTTGTAATTGTAATTTATAAAACTACTAAAACACAAAGTGTACTCTGGATAAAGCAAGGTAAAAGTGTAGCACTATTCTCCACGGCAGGAATCACATTCTCCTTCTTCTGGAAGAACCAGAACTCGCATTCCCGCTTCGCCGTGATGTCGGGAGGAAAAATCATATCCAACGGCTTCTCCGTCTACACCAATCCTTACGGAGGATACGTGGAGTTCTACACCAGGCGAAACTCACAACGCTGGAAAGCAAACATCGACCTGCCAGGTATTTTACTGAGGTTTACCGAGTGTGGAATGAAGAGTGTTTTTAAAACTGATCACGGTAATATGTTGTTTTTTTTTGTTTATAGTGTATTAACCTTGACGTGTGTAGAATTTCAACCCTCTCACACATAAAAAAGACGGCATTTGATTTATTTCTGGTACTGCCCTTAGCGAGTGTGCCCATGAGTCATGTGTGTATTCTGTGATAAATGCTAGGTAATTGTTGTGTTTTGCGATTTTGAACTATTTCTGACGTGAGTCGGCGTAATGCGCTGACAATGCCAGCAGGATAAAGTGCCCAATGCTGAAATCAGACTCGAGCTAAATGAAGCTGTAAAAGCAACACAGCACATGTGCTTTCACGGGCCTTTTGCCATTTACATTACAAAATGTGCTCTTCAACAGCAAGCCAGTCTGTAGCTTAACTAGTCAGAATCATTACTTTCAGCAGGTTATTCTCCATAGCTGAAAGCTAGCGCAAAGAGAACAGCTAGTTTTTAAATTTCATAGTAAGAGCTAGCAGATATATTTTGCTGTATTAAAGTCACAAACCTCAGAAAATCTGAGACTAATATTACTTTTCTGTAATGTTCACTCAGCCTGCTTTATACTCTTTTGTCCTTTTAATACTCTTCTGTTTCTCCAAAGGGCCTTTCTGGACACACATCCTGTTCACGTGGACCCTTAAAGATGGCCTGAAGATCTACATAAATGGCACGTTCAGCGTCAACGACACAAAAGGTGACATGTCTTACAATTATGGCGATACGTATGCAGATTTGGTCATCGGAACAGGACCCAGCCACTCCTATGGGCACTACGTCACCGCGTCCTTCGACGAGTTCGTTATTTGGGAGCGAGCTCTTTCAGCTAAAGAGATCTGGCTCTACTATAAAGCTGCCATAGGTAGAGTTTTCCTTTTTAAAGAAATTCCTTTTATAAACTACTATAATTGTTTTACCATATTTATTTTTTTATTTTTAGTTGTTGGGCTGCTTCACTTGTTGTCCAGCTTTCTGTGACTCTCTGTTTAGCAGCACTCACACTGTGGCACTTGGCAAACAACAGCGAACGTCATTTGTTCGGATTTTAAACATAATCTCGAATGTTCTTCGTGCACGGATTGTGTGTAAAATGTAAACACGACTTAATTCAATGTAATGTGAATTAACTCGAGATTAACAGATATTATGGAAATTAATATTTTTATTATTAAGTGTTTGTTGTCAGTATATCACAAGTACAAGTTTTCGTTTTATTCCACACATGTTATAAGCAACCATTCCAGTCTTATTTAACACGTGATACAAAACAGCTGCAGCTTCGATCATTTCCTTTCTTGTTCTTATCGGTTATGAGCATGAGAATATGCCAAAAGGGATGCATTCTTTTGTTTTGTTTTTTTTTTCTTTTTGACAATGTCCACATTCCTTCATCTCTTTATAATTACAGATGGACACTGAAAAGCCAGATAAATCTGTAATTCAAATTTAAACTCTGCTCCCTTTTTTCCTTTACTCCTTTTAGCTCATATTTTGCCTTATATATGTTATAAGTGGGTTTTTGTTTTGATTTGAGACTAATGTGTGAAATATATTAAGGCGTCATAGGGAGTCTACAAGGAACTTGCACACCACTACTGTTTATCAAGACCAAGGCTATTATCAAAAGCATTATTAAATGCCCTAATTATAACAGTACAATATATCCTGTCGCTTTAAAGTTTGCTGGTTGTAAGCCTGTTTTCTGTTGCCATCAGGTCCCCTGACCTGTATGTGTCGCCTGTAGCGCTGGACCAAACCCATGTGTCTGCCTTATATCATTAAAGCATCAGACCCCACCAAAGAGTCAGCAGGAACGAATTATGAAGCGCTTACAAAACGGCCTGTCATTCTCTTCCAAAAACGAATACAATAAAATGCTGTAAAGGGAGGTTGATGTGTCGAACCTCTGCTACATATGCCTCACAGGATGAGGCCATAGATTAAAAAAAAAAAAAAAAGAGGACTCTACCCTCAAATCATACGTAAAGTTCTTTGTTTGTGTTCAGGCTGAACCTCCAGAGAATCTGTGGCCTCTCATTTAGCTGATTTGTGGTGGATTATTTGTGTAAAATGGCAGTTGTGGTTACCTCACTGTTTGAAACAGCTCTAGTTGTGGACTTGGCGAGCGCTGTTTACCCCCTGCACTTTCTCTGGGATTTCAGCTGGAACTTGTTCTGTTAAATCCCCTATTGCAGTAAAAGTTTTATAGATGAATACAGACTGCAGCTTTTGACAGAAAAAAGGTTTTGAGAGACGTTTTGTTCCTTGAAGTCATGATTTGTGTGATGACTTATTCATCATTCGATCGTTTAATGTCGCTAATCATTTGAATTGAACTATTGTATATTTCTGTTTCTTACAGTTTTCCTTAGAAAGAGGAGTTAATTGTATAATCATTCGACTCGTTATCCTCTAGTTTAAGAAAGTACTCTTCTAAGGAGGCTGTAAAGCTCCTCTTTAATTGATCATGTGCGTTCTTGTAGAAAAATGCTCTATTTAATCCAAAACAGGAAGAATTGGTATGACACGTGCCTTTCACCCAGACATGGAATACTTTATGTCAATCTGGATCTGGAATCTTTTTTTTAAATAAACCATATTCTGTCTTTCGTTGACGAATGAGTTTTTTCAAGTGTTAAGATGATTATTTTTTTCTTTCTTTATCACATGCAAGGCTTTGATTTATCATGTTCAACATTGGTTTTGGGAAGATTTAAATGCATTTATAACGCTATCCATGTGCTCAGGCATACTTGACCGATAAAACTTGTTCTTATTTAGATGTATGTTTAACTAAAGAACTAAGAACCAAAGGTTTATACCAAGGTTTGGTGTCTTTGGTTTGACTTTGTAGTGCCATCTGAATAAGTGTTAAAATAATATGTCTGCTTTTCTCAGGTGAGGATGTGGGTTATCCTCCAACTACAGAATCTCCTTCTTCTGTCCACACCACAACAGATGCCTTCCTGCAGGTAAGAGTTATTTTAAAATCCATGCTCCAGATCTCACTGCCAGGTCTGTTTATTGTAAACCGAGCCTCTGTAAATGACAGAAAGTGGAAAATAGACAAAAAACACCACAGAGAATAGATTGTTCAGAAAGAAGCCATGCACCCAAAAATATAAACAGATGGACTGGAGAACCTTGGTTGGGAGGCAGACGATGTCGAAATAGCGATATATTTACTGTGTAATTGTAGAAAGATGTGCAGATTTCAAATGAGCAAAAGGTCTATTTGTCCCAGGCTGTTCCTTACCACTGTGACCCAATCTCATAGTCCTGCTGTTTGTCTCTGTTTGTCACTCAGACTGAGTACTCATAGAAATCAGCCAGGTAACCAAAACAGATTTATCCTTTTCCTCAAACACTAGTTTGACTATTTAACCCTGGATCATGATAAATTACTCTTAGTAAATCGATAGAAAAACTTTAAATAAAGTTAATGACCAGAGTATTTTGTCAGCCAGGATGTAGGGAAGAAAGTGAGCATTATTTCCTTATCTCAGGTTTCCCATGGTGTAAGGAATATTTTTATGAAGCTGTTTAACAGTATTATTTGAACTTTGTTAGCATCATAAACTTGTTATATCTATATTTTAGCCAGAATTGACAAATTGTGAAACTCGTTTCTCTTGTGTCACCAACTCTCTTTTTTTTTTTTAACTTGGTCTCTCTTGAGGTTACTTCTGGATGTGTGTGTGTGTGTATATATATATATATATATATATATATATATATATATATATATATATATATATATATATATATATATATAGGCTGAAATATAGATATAAGAAGTTTGTAATGCTAACAGAGATGAAATAATACTGTTATACAGTGTTACAGGGTGTTACAGACAGACAGACAGACAGACAGACAGACAGACAGACAGACAGACAGACAGACAGACAGATAGATAGATAGATAGATAGATAGATAGATAGATAGATAGATAGTTAGTTAGTTAGTTAGTTAGTTAGTTAGTTAGTTAATTAGTTAGTTAGTTAGTGGCCAAAAACAGGTGGACCATGAATGGAATTAATTGGACCATCCTGAAGTCTTTATTATAGTCTTTAGTCTTTTACATCTAGGGTTTTCAAGTGAGAGTTTAAGAGTAGCACACTGAACTAGTGAAGTACATGTTGCTCTGCTTGTGCTTGGCAACTTAATTCGGCTGCCAGTAAATTAGCGTCGGCATTCTGGACACTGACAGTTCGACCCTGCCCTCCTACAGCGGCGAAAAGAGGTAGTCTATAGCCAACATTTTACACGCTCTCCAACTGTCCTCTTTGACTTTCCCCACATCAACCACTGTAAGTATGCCGGGAGAGATGATATGTGCACTCAGTACACACAAACACACTGTACATGAGTCATATATTTTGAAATAAATAGGGGATTTATAGCTAATTCTGACATATGACAGCCGAGGGGACATATACACATACAAACACACACACACACACACACACACACGTATATGCAGACCTTTGCACAAGATTTCAGCAGGAAATGAGGTGGAGTTCAAATCCATAAACACAAACATATCCATCTCTTGTGGGGCTATTGTTTTCCTCCAGACTCTGAGGAAATGGAAAGAAATTGGATATCGAGCGCTCACGCAAGAGGCATTGCTGTAGATTATTAAGCGGGAAGTCAAAAACGTAAGACAGAGGGAGGAAGGGACAAAGAGAGAGAGGGAGAAAGACAGAAGTTCAGAAACGGCTGAAACGTTTCCAGATTCAGGAAGCCTTCCTTTTGGGCACAGATAAAACAATGCGCCAGTGAGAAAAGGTAGTCTGCGAGTTATTTCAGACAATTTGCTCTAATTGTTCCGAACGAGTACGCATGATTTACGTGTGCATAATTTTATTACCACCTGCACTGGGCAGTGTGTGTGTGTGTGTGTGTGTATGTGTTTGGATGCAGCGAGCATCCAGCATCCAGACAGACTTAATGAAGACAGGGCAGAACATTACTTTAACTTGGGAGAGCAGCAGAGCTAATTCAGTTAGGTCCTGCAAGAAGATAATTTTCATCAATTTAATCTGTAACCTAAAACACACAGGATCAATAAGTGACGCAAGTCTCAAGTCACTCGTTCCTGGACTCTAATGGTGATAACTTGATATCTTTGCTTGGCCTTGTGTTGGTGTTTTTTACAGGCAACAACAGCATCACTCCATCCCACTGTCTCTAACAGCACAGAGATTCATGACTCAGTGCCTATGTCACTGCAGGGCTTCCTCCAGACCTCCTTCATTCTGCCCAATAAGACTATTGCTAAGGATACAGCTCACAATCTGACACAGGTAGGAAAAAGCGGGAAAAAACAACACAAACATTGCAGTGGAGCAATACCATTTCATTAAAGAAGAACTAGAAGATATGACACCAAATTCCCACTCTTTATGGTTTGGAAGTAATTTGCTTCCATAATCTGTGTGTGGGTTTTACTCCAATCTCAATAGAGATTAACATAAGTTTAAATAAAGATTTCTGGTTATTTAGGTAAGTTTTATAGACAACATGTCTCATTGAAGATATAAACTCACCCTGAACACATATACATACAGTATGCACTGATATTTAACGCTTACATTTAGTTTAATTTAAATGTATGGTAAATAATTAATATTTGAATTTCTATAAAATTGTACGCTTTGAACTTGGTGGAAGTTTGAGGAGGGATCAAATATGGGTGTGACAGTCGGGTGTCCGAATACTTTTGGCATTGACGCTCTGTAATTAGGTACTTGAACCACACAAAAGCCAATTAGTATCTGAGATCTCAGATTTTAGCCCAAAAGTTAGGTCAATTTTATTTCAGTTGTGTCTGCAGTAACAGCGAATTTAGCAGATGAGATTCTCCAGGCATCCAAAAATAGTAGAATGAGTTCTTTGTTTGAGTGTTTGTGATTGTGTGTGTTACAGTCATTTCTGAAGAGCGTTGACGAAGTGATCTCTTCCAGTAACTGGCGAGAAGACGAGGAGGTACGCAGAAATGCATGCGATACATCATTACGCCACGTCAGTAAAGATCTGATGGTTGGTTGGATGGATGAATGAGTGGATGACTGAGTGAGTGAGTGAGTGAGTGTGAGTTCTTTCTAACACAGATGAGTGGAGTCAGTTATGAAAATTAACACCATGCTGTTATCTTTGTCTGGACTTTTTTTGTAACGTGTGTGTGTGTGTGTGTGTGTGTGTGTGTGTGTGTGTGTGTGTCTGTGTGTGCCTGTGTGTGTCTGTGTGTGCGTGCATTAGCAGTCGACTCCTTTAATCAGTGGACTTATAGACACAGTGGACAAAGTCATGGGGCACATGGTGTCCAACCTTGAAGCTAAACCAAGTTCTCTTGTTGCTATTGGTGGAAAGAGCTATGTTGCAGGTCAGTGGCAACACACACACACACACACACACACACACACACTTACCTTTGTCCTGGGTCACATTATAAGAAGTTGATTTGCCTAGTTGTGTAGTTGACCCCGAGTATATAAATGACACAAGCTCACCGTGTGGGTCAGCAAGTTGCCAGAATAGAGAGTCATGGATTAGTGCATAACTAACAGGAAGTGCGTCATAGATGTGCAATTATTGCGCAAATACTGTCTCTTTAGTGAGGAAGGGGAGGAGGTGAGGAATAGCTGGAGGTTAAATTCTTGGTTAGAATTTTCTCTGTTTGCTCTGATAAGTGCTACAGACTTATTAACACAAGTCCCCTTGGACCTCTCTCACTCTCCCTCGCTCTCTCACTCAAGCTCTTGTGCTCTCTATCTCTGATACTTTCTGTTGATTTTGATAAGATTAAGGTTCTAAGGGTTGGAGGTCACCAGAGAGTATGGTTTTCCCCCAGAACTCGGAGCACTTAAAATAAGTGAATAAATCACACAAGAACGATAAAGAGGACACATAAGTATGTTTTGAAGATGTCTAGATTCCACAAAAGGGCAGATTTTTCACAAGATTCAAAAGCAAAAGCAAGTGTCTTCATAACGTATGAACCCTGTAACTCAAACACATAAGTCAAATTACATTAAGCTTAGATATCATCAGTCTATGAAGAAATCTTTAACGTAGTGAAATAAAGTTTGTGGTCGTTTAACCATTACACCAAAATATTGGTTCTTCCCCAAACCGTTGCCTCAAAAGGGGGAATCATTTCTGGTTCAAAATGTCTGTATGAATGGTGATGCTGCTACATAAAGCGACCTCTATGGATATATGGTTTGACTAAAGGCTTGTGTAGAAGAACATGAGTGACCTGCACAGTGGCTTGACCTCAATCTAAATGAACACCTTTAGGAATAATTGGATCATCTACAACCAACATTGCTAATGAGCAAATTCTCCACAGCCAAAAATCTAGCAAAGCTGTTTTAAGAGATATGGTAGGTATCGCTGCCTCGTGGATTTCCATATTTGGAAAATAACATATGAATGACCAGGTTTATTCTGTTTAAACGCAATATTATGAAAGATTTCTTTTAAATTCACGCTTGCTCCGGTACCATGGATGGAAGCTGAACATCAAAACTTCTCCTGTATGAAACAAACTAGGTGAAATAAACTTCGTCTCGGTTTGAAAATTTCTCTTTCCTCTCTTTTTTTTGTTTATAGACTACTCTATGATGAAGATCCCACAGAATTACAACATGCAGAACTACAGATTTCCGACACAAGGCAAAAACTACATCTCAGTACCAGGGGAGGCCTTCACTACAGAATGTAAGTAAATGCACACACACACTTCTTTTTTTTCAGTTTGTCACACATACAGACATGAGGCTAAATGTTTTTTAGGATGGCAGGTTTATAACGAGTGCGAAGTATTGGGCTGAACTGAAGCTGAGCAATGGAATGTAGCACCAAGATCAATAGCGCTGATTACACCTGCCAGTCGAACAGCACTCACGAGCAGTGTGTGTGTATGAGTGACCAATATAGACTAAATATACTTGATGTAGTCCAGAAACGTTTCCATTTAATATTCCATTCAAATCAGTTAATAAAATTACTTACCTTTTAGGAAAAATAATTTTCACAATTACTTTTATATGAATATCATCTCTTAAAATTATATTGCTGATATTATAAAATGAATCCATGTAAGAAAAGTGAGCCCAAAGAAGCTACGAAAACAAACCGAATCCTTAAAGACCGACGTGTTCACACAAATTTCATCTGAAATGCAGATGTGCGTTGATTTGTCATGACTGGCACCTAGTACTCAGTCCTGGCATTAAAACACCGCTGAAGTGTTTCAGACACACCGAGCAGTCCATTAAGGAACGAACCCGAGTTTATAAGTCATTAAATGTACGGAAAATGGGAACACGTTCCACTGGTTTGTACCGTCTGGCCAAGTTTCTCAGCATCTTAGCATAAAAAAGTTGTAATTTTTTTTGGTTGGTTCACGCATTTCCCTTGAGATTTGCGGACAGTATGAAGGATATGTTTAGACTGTTTTTAGACCGCCACGTTTCGTGTTGCTCGAGCCGGAAAAAAAACAGGTGGTGTGCAGAGCTGCCTTGTTTTTTATTTTTAAACTGTTTTTGGCGCATGTCAGGACCCGAAGAATTCAAACCATCTTGGTTGCGATCTCCAGAGTCGATTGACACACAATGTACTAGTGTTTTCTGCCTCTGTGTCTGATCAGTGCTGTGAAGGGGTGTAAGGACTTCTCATACACGTGTGTGTAGCAGGTTTGTGTGAGAGCACCAATGTCCTATTAGACTCATGGTGAGAGGACAGAGTCAAGAGGCTGTGATAATGAGGAGAGCCTCGATGTGCATTTTAGCAGCCTCTTGAAATATTATCAAAGCACACACACACACACACACACACACACACACACACACACACACACACACAAATTAGGCTCATCAGAATGAATTACACTACCGGAATGCTATTTGAATTTTTATCATTTTTATCGTTTTAATTATAAAATGAATCAGTTTTTCAAGTAAATTTAAAAAGAATCTCTTAAACAAAATGATTTTGTTTTTTACTCGCATGCTGTTATGAAGTGTATCAATCCCCAAATCAGTAAAGCAGTGCTCATAGCGTATCGCATGTCCATGAGAATTAAAAACTACCTTATAATGCATGAAACTTAAAAGGAAAAAAAAAGCAATTGATTGGATCACTTGTAAGAGATGTTAATAACAAGCATGACATTTATTTACATGCATGTAGGCTCTCTCACACACACACACACACACACACACACACACACACACATTAGCATATCCTCTGGTCCACTTCTTAGAACTGTTACCTGAAGTGCTTGACCATTTACCTGTCTATTGACCTGAAGTGTGTTACTGTTGACATACTATATACTGAGTTATACTTTAATCTATATAGTAAAATCTTGGAATTCACTTAATATTTTACTTCTTGAACTAATGTGTGTGTGTGTGTGTGTGTGTGTGTGTGTGTGTGTGTGTGTGTGTGTGTGTGTGTTTGTCATTGTAGCCCAGACCACAATTGTAGGCCTTTTCTACCACAGCATGCACAACTACTACAAACAGATCAGCCCTCTGAGAACCAGGTTTGTTGAATGTTTGTTGAATGTTTGTTTGATTATATTGTGTGTCGTTGGGCTGTGTTGTGTGTGTGTGTTTTTCCTGTGGTGATACGGCAGTACATTTTGTTCCTCTGAGCGTGCTCTTATCATTAAGCATGTTCTTCTCATCTATCCACTTATTCTGATACTCCCAACCCTTAGCGATCCCGATAATGCACTCGTCCTATTTTCAGACATGCAATCATCGTTAAATTATGAGCTTATTCCGTGTCTTTCGGTTAATATCATCGTAAACCCAGGAGAATTTCAGAATTCTTTCACATATGACTCCCAAACTATATTATAAGATAACGGCCTGTGTGCTAATTCCCGGTCTGTGAAAGAATTTTTGGATCCGATGTATTTGTAAGTACTGGGTAGCCACCGCCGTTGTGCAAATTTCTCACTTCATAAAGCATTTGTTGCCTTGCTGGAGGCGGGTACACTATAGTCATGAAGATATTAACCCGGGCAGCATTACATTAAGCCTTTCAGACGTTCTTAAGTACACGTCAGGAGCCGTAATGTAATGTGTTCCAGGAAAACATTCCCCACCTCATTACACCAGCCTGTACTGTTCACAGCAAACAGAATGCATCCACGGACTCATGTCTTTTGTGCCAAGTTTTGGTCCTTTCATCAGCTTGATACACAGGGAACCTGGATTTTTCACTGTAGACTTTTTCATTTATTTATTAGTCATATTTATCAGTTTTCCTGGTTGTGTCCCTTATGTTAACTTGCACACCTCGATATTCTCCTTTAGCCTCTCCTTTAGATATGCAAGTGGTTAATAAAATTTTTTTTTTTTTTTAAAGATTATTAACCATCAATTTGTCAGGATTTGTCTCTACTCTGTTGTCTATATCTATATGTTATCTATATCTAGCACTGCCTGGTTCTGACCCTTTTAAAGAACTGCCAATCTACATCTAACTTTAGGGTATTTAACATGTCCTTACTTTCCACTAATACAGTAACTTTGGGATCCTCTTTCTTCTGTAAGCATGCGTCATTACTGTGTTATGACTCTTTTATTTGACAATGAATATTTCTGTTTAAACTGTACAGCCTGGCTGTTCTCTAGCATTTATAAACATTGTGTCACTCTGGGTATAGCGTGCCACTCTAGATATATCCATCAGGACTTTCACTGCAAATTGTATGTGCCTGCAAGCAATGACGTTTATGGATGAAGGTCTCCCCCTTCTCCTTTCCATCTGGTCCTCTGTACAAACAAACCACTGTCATCTTCAGGCAGAGATTCACCATCTACACCAGACTAAAACCAGATAAATGTGAACATTAAATGTGTAATTGCTAGTCATGTGGCAAAAAAGGACAAAACAAATAGTCTCTCGTTCTCCTTCTCTCTCCGGATACATAATATTCACTGAGCCTACGGAGCACTCTAAGGGTGGAGGTCTTGCAGAATCATTGGCTTTTATGCTTCTTAGCGCAGAGTCTAAGTTGAATTAATTGCCCGTTTTATCTTTTTTTCAGTCCGCTCCTCTGACGTCCATTTTAACTTCATTTTCTTGTACTGATTTAATTTATTTTGATAAATTGAATCCTCTTTTTTGCCTCTGATTCAAGTCAGAGCACAAGTGCATAAACTCAGCATGTTCTCTATTACAGTCAATTGGAAATTCATTACCAAAGTCCGTAGCATAGGTCAGAGCATGGGCAGTCAGTATAATACAGAGATAATCTGTATTAACATCAAAAACAGGACCAGAAGCAGGAAGCTCGTACTTGCTTGCAAAATTATTCAGTGAACTTGATTTGAAACACAGGAAATGCAGGATGAGTTAATTAACACATAACAGGTAAACACAAATTGGTAATCAACCAATGATAGGATGGTAAGGACAGGACCGTTATATTAAATTACCGGAGTTATTCCTGTTTCTCATGTATTTCCATTTCCTCTACACTTAGAGACGTGAATGTACTGACGCTAGACTTCGTTTCCACCCCTGAAGCACCTAAACCGAGAGAATTTGTTAACAATAACATCTCCCCTTATTATTGGTAATAAACAATCTTCCTGTTGTGTGATTTTGAATCCTGATTTTCACAGGATCAACGAGGCGGTGGAATTTATGGACCATAAGATCCAGGTGGCCAGCTATCTGATCTCCCTAAAGGTGGAGCCCTCTCCTGCCCTCTCTGTTAACCTGTCATCAGAGCCACTGATCAGAATCATGCTAACACACCAACTGGTAAGAGGATTTCACTGATATCATCTTGGCCTAGGAGATTTAAAACATTAGCAGCTGTTATTATCATATATTTGATTAGGAAAGACTTTCCTGTGGTGCCACTTATCTACAAAACCCCCTGAAGAAGGAAATCAGGGGTTGGGGTTTTACATTTTGATTGGTCCAAAATGGTGTATTGTATTATTCATGACTGGCTCTGCTTTAAATAACTTAGTTAATTTGTAAACAACATTAACATAATTGTGTGGAACTCATAAAAAGCCATCAGCAGGGTTCCATCTCACCAAGAGAAATCTCTTTTTAGACAGACCCATTTTACATTTCAGTTTTCGAAATCTTTTTTTTTTTCCCCTCTCTTGCCTCTAGTAGTTTTGTGTCAGCAAGTGAAAAGAGGTATGCTGCCTAAATACAGGGGTTCACACGGGTACACCACGCCTATACTAACCATGGAGATCTATTTCGGTTTCCATCGTTTCCCACCGCATGCCCTTCTTTAAGAACTCTAAAACAAAACACGCGTTTTGCCAAAAGAAAAAGCAGAGCTGGCTGGCGTCAGGGTTTTCTGAAATGGAACAATTATTTGATTTAACTAGGGACATATTTCTCTGCGTGAATTGTGGTACGGATGGACGTGAGGATATATTGATCTGCCAGCTTTCCATGGGAAATGCATCTAAAAATCTAAAAATTGACATGGAAGGCAGCGAGTTGAGGTGACTAATAAAATAGAATTAGCTGGAGATAAAGAGAGAGCGAGCGAGAGGCGCCAGTTTACCATAGGCATGTAATTTTCCACTTACTGTAAGTAACATACTGAGTTCCATTAAATCAATTCATCATTTCAGCAGTATCTGACAGATTTTAGTGCTGTGATACATTATATAAAATTGTGACCCGTATCAATCCATCTCTTCTTCAATCCTTCTCTTCATCCAAGGCTTACAAAATAGAGACGCTAATCCTTATTTAAGCCAGGGAATAGGATCTTTTGCACAAAAATAACACCCAGAGCATTTGCCTGTGTTTTTCAAAGATTTATTCCAAATGTAGTCCGTCCAGTCCAAATTCCTCCCTTGTGCTTTTGTTTTATTATGGTTTTAGCATGTATAGCTCTTAAATCAAATCCATTTGGGTGTGTACCATTGCCATAAAGGCCTCCTTTTGCTTTTCTTCCTGTGCACAGCTTAAAAATGGCCCGGCATGATGCCGATAACGTGATTACTCAAACTTATACACTTTGCATGTGTGTGTGTGTGTGTGTGTGTGTGTGTGTGTGTGTGTGATGTGTGGTACTGGGATGAAATCAAAATTTTATACCGATTACATACACTTTCAAACAACTTTAACATTTACTTTGATGTTGCTGTTGAATGGGAGCAGAAAAAAACCCCTCTGATTGCTCTTAATGGTCTGCCGTGTTCCTGCGTTTCAGCAACAATACAATCAGAGAGCCAGTATTGAATTTCATCATGCAGCAGACTGCAGAGCAAGAGAGAAGGGGAGAGGGAGAAATGTTGAGTTGAATAGAAAGAGGCTGAGAATGTGAGAAAAGCTTGACCTTTCCATCTCAGGTCTGAAAGAAAAGAGGGAAAAGAATGGAGAGGAGTTTGGAGCGCAGAGCAGAATTGGGTCACAAAAAGCGAAAGGTGGAAATCAGGAAGAGCGATCGCTAGAGGAAGGCAAAAGCGTTGCATTCGAGTGCACGGATTGACCAATGGGAGCGATTTCTCACTGCTGCTGTTTTGCCAAATTCTTTTAGGAAACAGAGTTTTACTGGCAAGTGTTGTTGCATTATGAAATATAAAAACCTGTCCAGTTCTAATATATAAATACAAACACTTCACGACCAACATCTGGATTTAGTGAAAGTCTGTTGACTTTTTTTCGTGGCGTAATTTAATAATCAGTAATCAAATCAGGCTATAATAATAAAACTCATTCATCAGAAAGAAAGAAGCGCGTCTCCGAATCAGAAACTTATTCACAAAAGCACGGTTTGTTTAACGATGTGTACAAGAAGCCGTTGGGTTTTAGTTCCAGGAAATCAAACTGCAGTATTATAAACAGATATTCAGTAGATAAGCACTGGCATGGAGAGAGAGAGAAAGAGAGAGAGAGAGAGGAGAGGAGAGGAGAGGAGAGCGTCGTGTCAGAAGGCTTTGCGGTTCTAAAGGATACTTAACTGTTCGGATTGCTGACATTCGGAACGTTGTATTTGGCCCAGGTTTCTTTTTCTCTCTATTTTTTAAAAACGATGAAGAAACATAGCACCAACATGTTTGCACCAAAATATCGTAGAACATTATTTGGTTGCATGCACAGTAATCGAAGGAAGAAATCTTTAACTCTGCTTCATCATCACTGGATTGTTTCTGAGCCATGCTTTGCATAGATTTCCTGGCCATTGCCTCAAAATGGAGGTAATTGAAATAATAATCCCACCAGTCAGACATAACGAAATCCAGTCGTTGCTTGCGCGCAGGTTGCCATTTCAGGGTAAAAAAAAAAGAAAAGAAAAACTCTCCTCTCACTTTAAATGACAAAATCATTTACACCGAGATTATTAGGGCTCAGCCCTGAGCGTTCACGCTGAAAGACAGGCACACAGGTGTTTTTTGTTATTGTTACATTTCATATCGTATTCATGTTGTATGTACAGTATATGAATGTTTTTATAACTGAATATCTGATCTTTGACTGCTGTTCAAAGGGAAAAATATATTTGTTTTAATTAAAAATTGTCAAAAACGTCACTGTGGCTGTGCAGAGACAGAATCAGGTGTAGGATCAGATTAATTGGGTTGATTAATATAATAACGTTAGTAAAACAAGCACAAGTGTATGCGTGTGTCTCTACTATCTAGTACCCCATTCGCATGTTGGATTCCCAGCAATGAAGCATAGCTACTGTGTGTGTGTGTGTGTGTGTGTGTGTGTGTGTCTGTGTGTGTGATGATTGTTCCTGGCTCCAAACGTGATTTATTAACTTTGGACCACAAAAGGGTTAGAGGGAGAGAGAGAGAGAGGAGCAAAACCTTCTCTCTTCCTCACCTCTCTACCGATCCTTCTTCTCTTCCTGTGGTATTCCTGGATTGAAAAACGCATCACATCGATGGCATGAGATAAAGGAACAGAAAGAGTGATTTTATCAGGAATGCCGCTTTTGGTTATGTCATATCTAGTAGGTCGAAAAAAAAAAATGTTTTCTGTCAAACTTAATAAAGCAGGAGTAGATCAGACAGAACATACAGAATCTGTGTGTGTGTGTGTGTGTGTGTGTGTGTGTGTGTGTGTGTGAGAGAGAGAGAGAGAGAGAGAGATTAGAGCAGAGAGAAGAAAGCCCAAGAATACAGTGTTGTCTTGCAATACCCAGATTACATTTAATGTATAACAATTTAAATGTAATATTTTTTTCCATTATTTCGAATGTTATGAGTACACACAATTCCATTAGCTTTTGTACACGTGTGTGTGTGTGTGTGTGTGTGTGTGTGTGTGTGTGTGTGTGTGTGTGTGTGTGTTGTATGTGTCTGGACTATTTCGGCAACACAATCTGTTTTCTTCCTAGAAGCATTTCCAAAATATCAGATTAATTAGAAGACATTAACGAAAGGAAAAAAGTCAGCACAGACGTCATAAAGCGGTTCTCATAATCTTTTCCCTCTGCGTAACGTTATCTTTTTTTTTTTTTTTTTTTTTAACCATAATAATAAGCCCTCTGTCATGCCAGTGGCTTTTTATAACTTCCAGGACACACCCGATGCCTGTGTGAATGAATCTCTATCTTCCTTTTTTTTTTTTTTTTTTTTTTTTTTGTGCTTACGCTCTTGGCATGTTCGAAATCCGCTCATTCTTACTTTCGTCACTGTATCTCAGTTGGTCGAGGTTTGGTGATCAATAGCAGATGGAGGTCTGGCTTACACTCCTTGGTTGTAGCCAGGAGCTGCAGGATGTGTGGCCTCCCTTAAAAAAAAACCTTCATCTCTCTTTCTGTTTCTCTCTATCAGATATATATATCTTACCCTTTTTTAAAATATCTTCTCTCCAATTAAATTCCCCTCCCATTAACTTTTAAAGCTTTCTTCTCCAGTCGCATGGTCATTCCCTGCGATTAACTTTTAAAACAATTCTTAAGTACTACAGCCCCTCTGTCCTTCCCTTCCAGTCCTGATTAAAACCTTCCTCTTGTCATTTTTTTTGTAGCAGCAGATACTCTATCCTTCCCATCACAGCCTTGATTTATTTCTCGCCCTTGGAAGCCTTCCTGCTTCTACTCTTTTTCTCTTCATATTTTCCTCAAAGCACTGCCAGTTTACAGGCAGACTATAGGATTAGAATGGTTTTTTGTTGTTATTTTACCATTTGTTATTTCTAGTCGGTGCTGTAAAATCCCTGACTATAAACGAGCTTTAAAATTTTCTTAAATATAGATTTTGAAACTTGGAAGGAAGCTCACAGTTTAGTATTCACATCTAATTAAGTTTGAGAAATTGTTGACTATTAAGGAGTCATTATATCACAGATCACAGATGGACCTCAAGATAAAGACCTGCTGGATATATTCAATCTTTTTAAAAAAAAATACACATTCTGACATGTTTTCAGACCTTGTTCATGTATCAGAGAAGAAAGGATCTGTAATGTAAGCAGTGCAGCAAGTAACGTGAAGCCTGATCATTGATACCAAACTGACACTGTTTTCCTTTTCCTTGTGGTAATGTCAAGGACACTTATCATGGATAAAAGTTTTGGGACACCTGACCTTTCCTGCCATATGTGGTTCTTCTCCAACACTTTTGTTTCCACAAAGCTGGAGGCACACAATTGTACAGGAGGTCTTTAGATGCGGTATAACACTTGAAAACCCAAACCTGTTCCAGCTTGGCAATGCCCCTGTGCCCTGTGCAAGATATCATTTACATGGTTTGGAGAGGAAGATCTTCAGTGACCTTCTTTAAAGCTCTGATCTCAACCCTACTGAACACCTTTGGGAAGGATTGGAACACTGACTCCACCACAGGTCTCCTCATTGCATCTACATCATTACAGCCACAAGAGTGTTAGTAAAATCAGGTACTGATGTAGTGAGGTGAGGAGGCCTGGGGTGCAGTCAGTGTTTCAAATCATCCCTAAGGTGTTCAAAAGGGTTTATGGCTTTATAGCAGGAGATCTTACACTCCAAACCATGTAAACAGGAACAGGTGTGGTTCTTATAGTTCAAGTGAATGGGAGAATTTCATGCTATTGCATCAAAAGACGTCCTATACAGTTGTGTGCCTTTAACTTTAAAGTAACTATTTGTGGAAAAAACTATTGGCAACTGCTGAGTCAGGTGTCCTAATACTTTTGTATATATAGTGTATAAAGCACTGACCTTATAAAGATTAAGGAAGTGTTTAGAATTCATTAAAAACCCTGATATTAAATGGTATCAAATGGAAACCCATCATTCTCCCGGGACAGTCGTTTTATACTTGTATGAATGATGTTCAGTTTCCATTACTTCCTTGAGTTCCCAGAGCTTCAGAAGAAAGTCTAGCAGTGTTTGCACGTCTTCACACATGAGGCCTTGATTCAGAACGAGAACCAGAGTTTGTGCTTCAGTTCACATTGTATTAATTCAGCATTCGTTGGCTTGGAGCTCATGGAGCATTTGCTTCATTTTGTAGTTGTTTAAAAGTGAAATAAGTCTTTGTTTCTTATTTGGATTTGTCTGTCTGTCTTTCTCTTTTTCACAAACACGCACACACACACACACACACACACACACACACACACACACACATCATTTATCAAATTTCAGTTTGTGAGTGATTTTTCTTCTGGCTGCTGTTGCACATGATTGCTCTTTTGGGAGTTTTGGAAATTGCTAGCAAGGAAGTGCTCCAACTTTTTTTTTCTTTTCAGTTGACATTTAAGATTTTGTTGAAGCTGAATAAAAAAATGTACTTTTCTGTCTTTTATTTTTTTATATACGCTGAATAGTTACTTCATCGGTTCGATCTCAGGGTCTTACCTATGATTGGTATGCTTTTCTCCAAGCAGGGAAATAGTTTTGTGTGGAATTAGTCCTGGAGCACAAGAGGTAGCGCCAAAGGGCTTTTAACCTGCACCGAGCCACGCTGTTGGTCATATATTTGTAACAGAGGATTAGTCATCAGCCAGCCACTAAAACATTTCCCTGCCAGTGAATGTGCCTAGATCCAGCTAGCAGGTTGATTAGCCTTTGTGCTGCAAGCATACATTTGTGTATAAGTGTGTCTAAGAACAGACTGAAAATTATGCCCTCAGCAGCACACAGCCTGAATTATAGAGTAGCACTGGCAAAAGGGATTAGAAGTTGAGATTGAAAGGCAGTGGTTGCTTTTCTTGTGTATCTTGTGTGCTGTGGCAGCATGCCCTGCCATCACCAACTCTGCCACATGCTATTTAGAGCAGGCATTTCCTAAAATACCCCTCACCAGGCAATGCATTACAACGGAGGGTGTGCAGCCTAGCAAAGGGTGCATGTGTGTGTGTGTGTGTGTGTGTGTGTGTGTGTGTGTGTGTGTGTGTGTGTGTGTGTGGAGAGATATTTATCGGATGATTTGTGCTTGCATGGGAGGGAGCCGATGGCATCGCATTTAGGCTGTCTCGTGTGTATGCGATGCCGAGGTAGCTATAAGGATTTGAATTGCATGTTTGTTCCCAGAGATAAACGTGTACGCCATTGAATCACAGGATGTGCACTAAAACCTTGAGTCAGCTCATTAGTTTAACCGTTTGACCCCGTGCCAGAAAAATCAGTGTTGTGTACTTTGCAGCGGGGAGACCGACATTGGGTGGAGACTAAACAGCGTCTCACAGAGGAGTAACTGAGCAGCGGGATACTGTGATGTAATCGTTCATGGTCAGATCAAGCACAGAAAGCACTCGTCAGTGTGTTTACCAAATTCACAGTTTACAACTTTTTTTGGCAGTTCTTTGTTTTTTTTACTAGAAGACAAACACCACAACTTGGCATATAACCAAGAAACTCTAAATTCCCTTGTCCTGAAGGCATTCCCATGGTGGAAATCTTGCTTACTGTTTTAAAGCACCAAGGACTCCTTTCATAAATGTTATATAAATGTCTAAAACAGAAAATCTAATTAACTGGCTCTCTATAGCACCAGTCCCTGTGAATGAGCTGTTAATACAGAAATTATCATGTATTAATATAAATGTATCAGTCATCTAACAGCTAATCAACAGCTAATATAGAAAATCAATGCACACCTCCTGATTTGAGACTTTAACACCGCAGTTGATTGTAAATGGTTTTCTCTTTTTAAATTTCATTTATCCATCTGTATTTGTGTTGTTAGATCACTGATTCTTTCTGCAGAGGTTTCCTTTGCAGTAAAGACCAGGTTGCGTGATTGAAAAAATGATCCAATCACACAAATGGCAGAGAAACAGCACCAGAAACCTCTGCTGACCAGCCAAATGGCAAGAATCGTGTTTTTTTTCCAGTATAGATGAATCTATTTTGGTATGAAGAAGACAGGCATTTCATTGATTAATTAACATCAGTCTGGCAGGGATTTGAAGTTTTCCTCAGCCAAATTGTAAATTAAACATGTTTGTAGTTTCGGAATTACAAAAGTGGAATCAACAGCTTAACTGGAATTAACATTCGGTCAAGTCCAGGGGAGCGTCAACGAGAGACAAAAGCGCAATATAAACTTGACATTACACACACCAATCAGCAAAGCTGTGGACAGAGAGAACAAATAATGAGGGATTCCGAGCCAGGTAATTGCACCATAACACAAAAAGGCAAATTCGGATTTATTTACGGGCACGTGCCAGTGTGTGGCTCGGATTTATCCCGGTACAATTTTATGCAACTCGCTAAAATGTGAGGAGCCGGTGAGCATAACGTCATGGCATCTGCACCTCGCGAACGAACGAACTCAGGTTGCATAATGGCATAATGATTAACCTTCCAGGTCTAGATCGAATAAAGGAGCATACGTGAACTCAGCATACCTAAACGTTTGTTTCATTTTCTACAAAGGGCTTGGGGTAATTACTTACCTACATGGTCTTTCTCTTTTCCTTCACTCGCTCTCACTTTTACTGTGACTACCTCTTGAAAGTGAACTACTCCAGAGGCCTTTTGTTAACAGCTCTCTGTTGTTAATAAAGCTTTGGAGCGCTTTCACTCTTCCCCAGCACGTAGCAAGGGGAAAGAAACTAAACAACACATTTACACATACACACACACACACACACACACACACACACACACACACACATCTCAGTCCGTTTACTTAGATATAGGAGTGTCATCTTGTCAGTGCAGCTGTGGAACGGTGAACCAGAGGAACGGGTATCTGGTCACTGTCAATACAGGTCAGAGTTTCCCCTCGCTTAACATTTCACAAGTGGAAAATCACTTCTTGCTACTGCAGCTGTCAACATGGCAGTGAAACAACTGAGAGGGGGGAAAGAGTAAGGGATGGAAAGAGAGAGTATGTAGAGCTTTGACAATAAAGGGTAGAGAGAAGATCATGGAGTGTGAATGGATGGATTGTTGGATAGATGGTAGGCAGGAATACAATGTATCTGATTTGTGATGGATGAATGGATGGATGAATATGAATGGATGAATATGGATGGATGGATGGATGGATGGATGGATGGATGGATGGATGGATGGATGGAGAGAAAGATGGCTTCATAGTTTGATGCAAGGCATTTCAAGAAATTTTTTTTGCACAATCTTCCATGGATAAATAGATATATGAACAGACAGCTAGACAGACAGAAAGTTTAAAAGATGGAATTAACATGATGGATAAATGGATGGATGGATGGATGGATGGATGGATGGATGGATGGATGGATGGATGGATGGATAGATGGACTAAAGAAATAGCTGCATATATCTTGGTTTTCACAGCTGAATGGACACGATTGACTCATAACAGATGAGAGGAGTGATTGTTAATGGTATTATTTTGTAGTAATGGGGAGATGGACATTCTTTGCTAGTGTGTGTGTGTGTGTGTGTGTGTGTGTGTGTGTGTGTGTGTGTGTGTGTGTATTTTACTTTATGTGTGTGTGTATGTGTGTGTGTGTGTGTGTGTGTGGCTCTGCCCTCCATCTGGATCTGCTTAACTCTAACTCACAGCCTGAGTCTTATGGAGCAGAGCGGTGCTGCAATAAAATCAAACACTCACATATTTATACACTGCCATGTGTTTTGCAGGATTGCAGGTCAGAGCTAATAAGGTGTAGTTCATGCAGAAGATCTCTGATTGTTGAAGAATTATATATATAGTATAAGGTCTTTATAGAGTGAGAGATGAGCAAAGGAGAGAAGTACGATGTGGTATTCAGACACCCGACACAAGATTTCCTTCTCATTTTTTCCACATCCATACGTATCAACTTAACCTGATCACAGAGACTGAGAATGCAGACCTGGAAGCATGTAGGTGTGTGCATACATTTGTGCTCACAGTTTGTTTTTGTATTTTAAAAAAAAAAGGTTAATTCAGTTTTTTGGAGACCGGATTTTTGATTCCCTCTCAAAACATATCCAAGCACTAATGGCCACACACACATGCATTCCACAGACCATTAGCTCAAAGGCTCTAGGGACCTGCTGGATCACATCACCAATATGATCTGGAAAAAATGATCAGTCCTCACTAAAAACATACAGTAAAAAAGAGAGAGAGAGATTCATAACACATCCATAACACCCTTTACACCATGTCTATTGTTTATTTCTCGACATATCTGTCCAGCACACACATACCCACACACTATTCCCACTTGGGTTTTAATTAGGTGCTTAGCGTTCTTTAGATGTTTATACCCGGCTCTACTCCTATCAGGCAATATAACTTAATCGCAGCACAACAAAAGCGTACGGTCATATGGTTGTTTATGCTGGCACCTGCTTAGTTAAACAGTCTCCACCTTCAGAGGGCACAGCTTTGTGGCTAATAGCCTAATTAAGCACAGCTAAGCATCCAAATAGCCAAGCACGAGGAATGGAAGACTTGGAAAATGCTGGAAGGAGCAGCTAGTTGTGTCATTACTTATTTCCAGTATTTAGAGCTGGCATGGTGCTTGTTAAGAGCTGAGAGCTTTTTTTTTTTTTTTTGCTGTGGTGCTACATTCATACTAAGCAGAAACTAAAATATATTCACTCACACAGTGAAAAGAGGAAGAACTGCAGTCAATAATAACTGCCTATTGAGTATCTGTCAGCAGTTCTAAAGCATATATCCAGTATGTTTCATTTCTTTTGCATCCAATCTGCCCACATAATGGATAATAACCTCCTTATTAATTTCCTTCCCTATCTTGTTCTACGACCAGACTCCAAGCCAGGACGTTTGTCTTCCAGATCTGATTTATTAGATTGAAATCATAGAATTGGCACATTTTTGCAAACTCGAATTCTTGCGATTTAGTATTTACTTTGGCCGATTTTTTTTTTTGTGCCACATCGAGAGCCAGATGGGCCTCAGTGACTGAGATGGCACCTCTCCAGATCTTATCTTTTCACTCTGGCTGACTCGTTCAGTTAATAAGTGCCTACACTCTCCTTTACTTGGTTCTTGCAGGTCATTAACAGGCGACGTTTAAAAAAAGCCAGGAGACCTTCTGCCAAACACGCACTCGCTATGGTGATTCGCCGTGTTTTGCCTCTATGCTTGGCTTTGTTTTTCGTTTAGAGTGTGACAGCATTACTATCATCTCACACCTCTGGCTTGGCTCTGTCTTCTCTGTTTTTTTCTTATGTTGGCTATGATTCATCAAATCAGGGAAAGAAGTAGCAATCTGAATCTTTTTGATGTGGGTGTTACTTTTAAAAATTGTTTTACTATAAATGTGTTTCAGAGCAAAGAACAACAACTTCAGGCCGCGAACGAGAGCAACAAGGTCTTCCTCTACTGCGCCTTCCTGGATTACAGGTGGGTCTCATAATGTGTTTGAGTAAAAGGAGGGATACACAGTGAAATATTACTCCAGTAAAAGTAAAAGTGCTCCATTCAAACTTTCACTTGGGTAAAAGTATCCAAGTTCTTTGATTTATTATTATCTGATGTTATAATTATAATTTTTATCACAAGATTCTTCGCTTAATCAACTCAGTTTATGTGAAAAGACTAATGTTACTCTTAGCACACCGATCTATTAATAGAATGATATTAATGAGGTAAATACTGATTGATATCTAATAAAGTATTATGAGCCCTTCAGTGATTTAAAATAATGAGGTCACGTGTGTTGTGGCGAGTTCGAGTCTGGAGATTCTTTATCATTTATTCCTCTCTAAATGTATTGCTTGCTGTTGAACTGAAGCTGAACTGTATGTTGGTGATAAGTAAATGGCACTCGCCGGCAATGGCGGTTCTATCTTGAATGCCACCCTGAGTGAACCACGTCATGGCCCGACATCTCCCCCATTGATTACCGTATTTTCTGGACTATATCCGGACTTTTTTCACTTCAAGCCAAAAAACTGAACACCAAAACATTAGACCAATGAAATTGCGGAACGGGTTCAGGTGAACCAATGAAACTCTTTATATTAAATCAGATGCGCTCCCACTGAAACCGCACCACATCATAAATATGGATTAGGGTTCCTCTGACGTTTGACCTGCCGCTCACTCGGACTGTCAACAGGAAAGGAGAATCATTCGTCACGCTGAAAACATTTTTCTTGGCAACAGCGTTACGGGTTAGTCAAAGAAACTTAGAAATGAGCATCAGAAAATAATAACGATATATTCCTCGGTCTTGCACACATGCAGCACAACATATTTCAGCTGTTACACTGTGTAACAGACACTGTCTTTTGTTAAAGCCTGTGTAAAGTTCATTAGTTTCAGTGTAGACATAGGCTTAGGCTTATAGACAGGTGCAGCTTATTTATGTTAAAAATAAAAATATTTGTAAAATTCAGTAAAATTCGGCTTATAGTCCGGAAATTACGATATTTTCAGCTTTGAAAAGCTTGCGCTTTATCTACCGTCACTTGATGAGTAGGAACATATTCTCAGAGCAGTCCACGAAGTTGAATACTTTTCTGAAAGCTCGATTTCATGTATAAAAATCACTCTAAATGCACGTCTCTGTGCACAATTTATCAAACTCTCAGAACCGAGAACCAACAACTCCTTGGCTAATAGAAACCATGAGATACATACAACATCTATACCCATAAATTACATATACTTTGTTACTCTCACCAATGGTTTTGCATGACATCTCATCACATTGTAATTGTTGTGCATTAAGATATTATGCTTTCAATTTAATTTCACACTAACATACATTTCCATCGATCCAATTGCCATCATGGCATTAAAGCACCAGGTGCTACAGCACATGTTGCAATTGCATTAGGTTTAAAAGAACCACACTGCTTTCAGAGGACATTCATCAGTTTTTCTCCACGACAGAGTTGTTTACGTTTTATGTTTTTTTTCAGTAACATGACAAACAAGGCATTTCTTGTCTACACAACTTAACGAAAGATTAAAAAAGAGAGGCTGAATTTGAAATATCTGATGCAAATGGTTAAAACGTTTATGTAATTCATTAATTAATAAGAAATTGGAAAACATATTCAAGTTCTATGTGATAAAAATATCCCATTTTTTGACCATTTCTCAGTATTAACTTATATTTTTTTTCATAATAAAATGACATTGTAATACAAAGAGTAATGAACCAGAGTTATTCATCATTTCTGAGTTTTATGTTGGAAAAAAGGTTTAATTATATATTAGAGCACAATCCTGCTTTCTTCTCTTTTTTTTTTTTTTGTAGGTCGAGTCATGTAAATGTAATTTATGAAAGGATCTTGTGTGAATGAGACAGAGCTTAAAAGCAATAGCTCCTGCCAAATTTAAGATAGCAGAGAGGTTGTAAATCGCTGCATATTTGTTTTGGAGGGAGACTCCTTACTTCCGCCCCCAAATCCCCCCTACTCTCACTCGTACTCTCATATCTTTTGTCTGGGGGTAGCTAATGGAATTTCACTCATGCACAATAAACAGGAGGCCAAACCTGGGAAACTGGGGAAGGTCTACACTTGGAAAGATAAGACTAAATATGCACAAAAGCCTAAGCATGGACTTAAGTCTGTATCTAATCACTTAAATTAGGTTTAAGGCTTCATATTTCTTTGTGGTGTCGTTGGATTTCTGAGCTCAGAAGTCATATCTCCTTTTGAGCATATGCCTGTAATGTTTATGCAGTTGTCTCTCAAGCCAAGTAAGGTCACATTCTCACATACACAGCTGGATGTAAACGTGTTTGTAAAATCCAGGCTGACACTCCCAGCAACCCAAACAAGTATTTGCACAGTAAAAGTTATGTATATTACATAAGGAGAAAGCTTATCTGACCAAATAATATCAAGTAATGGAAGCTACAGATAGGTGGTCTGTCTGAAACGAGGCCATGATTTGTGTTGTAACAGTGGTAAGGTTTAGTGTGAGTCATTACTAAATGCTTGTTTTTATGATGAAAGCATTGCCACGTGTACCTGAATTTTTATGTTTCTTTAATATCTGATATCTACTTAATGTGGCACAGATGTCCAACATTTGAAGCATAGTATGAATACTTACCCAGCTATGAAGCCTAACAAAGAAGGTAATGTGTGTGTGTGTGACTGTGTGTGTCTCTGTGTGTGTGTGTGTGTGTCTGTGTGTGTGTGTGTGTGCGTTTCAGCTCTAAGGAAGGCGTTTGGTCCAACAATGGCTGTCTAAGAGCGGGTGGCAACCTTTCATACTCTGTCTGTGTCTGCAACCACCTGACCAACTTTGCCATCCTCATGCAGGTGGTTCCTGTGGAGGTGAGAAGAATCCAGTATGTTTGGTAAACACATTCGGAGGACCGATGGTCATTTTATTAACGTGGTTTTTGGAGTTTGGAACGAACACTGAGGCGAATACAATACAGATAAATCTGACCAAAACAATGGAGAAAGCAAAAGGGAAAAAAAAACATTCAAAGTCAAAACATTGAAAAAAGCTGAACAGAAAAGAAAAAACGACTGAGTTAATGAAATAGGAATTCGGGTGAGTGTAAACATATTAAACCAGGATATATTGGGAGAGCATGGGCTCCTGGATGGACAAGGAACAATGGCAAGTTAATCATTTATAGTGCTTCAATTTTCGAACAATAAATTAATTAGTATAAATCACATGACTATGAAGTGAAAAGTTTCTGCTGGGGACTGCTGCTTTCTGAGTGCTTCAATTTGTTCACCATGTTCCACATTTGTTTTTATTGTGCGTTTGGAACTGCTACGTGCTCCTGAGACACACATCATTCAGCGTTCGCATTATGCACATTCTTTTTTTTTTTTTACAAATTATATTTTTCACATTGACATATAATGCCCCTCCCCAAAAAAACTTTAGTGACTGCATCTGGACTCGTAGCAACATCAGGATCGGAAATAACATCAGGAGCTCCACATGGTTTGCGCTAGAGTCACATCTGTCACATATGTGTTTCAGCCAAAACATTATAATAATTTTGGCAAAATCTAAATGACGCACAGTAACAGGCTTGGGTTGGATCTCACTGTTCCCCATACAGTAATCATCAGTATACCATCAGTACACACTGTGTTTTTTTTTTAAATAAAACACAATGCACCAGATTTAAAAATAATATAAAATTATGGGTTTAATTGCTGTGGCTCATTCACACTGAAACAGTAAATCTACTGTAATAGGATATAACGTGTTTATGTTTTTAAACACTGCATGTAGATTAGAACTAATTGTTTATACACCAGATGTTATTGTTCTTGGCTTCATAATCTCCTGTTTACCCTCCAGTGAGCTTCCATCTGTTAGTCTGTTTTTTAATTCATTTTATTTGGTTTTTGGTGATTATTATTTTTTTAGTTGGATTCAGACCATTGCAGCACCAGTCTACACACAGAGAGAAAACTTGACATTTGTTTTTTGCATTTTTTTACTGACAATGTGATTTTTTTGGCGAAACTCCAGAATCTCGCCGCCTGTGTGCTAATTGATGTGGTTAGGTTGATTTTGGAGTCCAGTCAGTGGTCCACCAACATGGTTAGAGCAGCGTTCCTGAGAGCCATATGTCCCGAGGAAGAAAGGGGAGAGCACGTACTTCTTGCGGTCTAAAGGGGATTTCTGTGGGCGAGCCCTCCATTAAGTGCGGTTTGAACGTACACCATATGAACTTAAAATTCTGCTAGGATTATTACTACATAGCCATATTTCACAGTCTATTTTAAGCTTTTCTGGATTGGTGAGAAACAGTAAGGTAGAGACCCTGTGACTCCCATCAGTCTTTGCCAAGCTCACTTTCTCAGACATTAAGGTCAGGTCTCAGTAGGAATCTCCAAAATAAATAAATAAATAAAAAGTTTAATTTCAGAATCAGATGCTTAACTTTGTTTTCAATAGAGAACAAGCCAAAAGCATACAAATTATGATTGGCTGAAGAGCACACTAAATCTCACCAAGATTTTAGAGGAGATGACATTTTGGATGGAGATAAGAAGACGAGAGAGAGAGAAAGAGAGAGGGAGAACATTTTGTATGTGGTTCATCTGAAAGCTCGGCATTGTGTGTGAATGTGTCTCGCAGGAGGCTGAGTGTGTGGGCTGAGCAGAACGGACCAGAGGAGATTCTCAGGTCATAAATAACAATGTGGTAAGGAGATACTGAATAAGTGCCATGGCATGGCCGGATAGGTCAAGGGTAACCTTTTTTTGGACATCCTTTGTCAAATCTGTCTTGTTGGGAATAGGATTATATGATTTTGGATGTTATATTTCGAACACAAGTAGAACTAAATATGGGCATCCTGTTTTAAATCATCCATTGAAACATTTTAGTCAAAAAATGAGACCGACGATGAATTACCAACTTGTTTTAGACATTCAGGTGAAGTGCTGCTTGGATTATTTTGGATTTGTAAATAAAATCTCATACCAGTCAGGCCTGATCCTGGGATATAGTCTTCCACAGAATAAGGGATCATCCTTTTTTGGAAGGATATATTCTGGGCTCTCCAGAATATTCTAGCATATATAATGATCCAGCATGAGATTGTGAATTGCTACAGACAATCTTTTTTTTTTTTTTTTTTTCTTCACCAATCCTTTATTTAATGAACGTTATTAGCATGCAGTCGAGCCTGAATTAAGTCTTTGGGTGATCTGATTTCTCTCAAGCCCACCAGGCAGAAATTTCTTTTGGCTCCTGTTCAGTGTACCTGATCTTGACTTGCAGTGCTCAGAGTAATGATCAAAGCAGAGACAGTTCGTAATATAATTCATTTCACAGTGACTTCAGTGGGTGATTTGGTTGATATTTCACCCTGCATAATTTGCCCTAAAAGTGCTCTAAAAGTACTCATATTAGACCAACGTTTATTTTTCCGAACAGTTCAAAGTGATGAATAGACCAGATGTTAGATTTAAACATCTTTGGTTTAAAATGTATTGAAAAAAAAAAATTCAAGCTTCCAACTTACATATATGGAAACCAACTGGATCAGTCAAGTGTGATCTTTGACTTTGCATTGAATTATTGGTCAGAGAGAATTTCAGTGTTTATTCGCCACATGCCATTTCAGCCTTCCTGTGGTTTCTGACCTTTTAAGTGGCTCGGTCTGCTGAATAAAGTTTACCAATTCATTGCATATTTACATAAATATTCATCGAAAAAAAGAAATGTGGTTTTCATCAAGCAACACCAGTGTAGAATAGGGTGGTTGGAGGAGACCGAAGGAACTGTGCAGCTGCCTAAAATTACCCTTCTGTTTACTCAACCAATGTGGTAAAAGTTTCACTTAAATAAGGCATTTCAAACTTTTCAGCATTCAAACCAATTAGTATTTAGGGTAACGTTTTCATTTTCATTAAAGCTATTGTTTTACAAAGAATAAGTGATTTCTGTATAAATCTCATGTCTTTACACCATGCACTCTACACACACCTCATTTTAATACATACTGATTGCTTACACCTTTAGCAAAGTTTTGTTTTAGGTGTTGTAACTGGGTGAGTTGTAGGCAGTGTTTTAACCTGCAGTGTTAAAAACAATTAGCCCACCACATACACTACATAGATAAAAGTATTGGGACACCTGACCTTTCCTGCCACATGTAGCTCTTCTCCAAACTGTTACCACAAAGCTGGAAGGAAACAATTGTACAGGACGTCTTTGGATGCAGTGTAATAAAACGTTGCGTTCACTCGAACTTGCAAACCCAAAACTGTTCCAGCGCTACAATGCATTTGTGCACAAAGCCAGCTCCATGAAGATCTGGTTTAAATGCTTTGGAGAGGAAGATCTTTAGAGCTCTGATCTCATCACTACTAAACATCTTTGGGATGATCTGGAATGCTGACTGCACCCCACGTCTTCTCATCGCACCTACATCATTACATGCCTTTACGAATATCATTGTGGCTGATGAACACAAATAAAATCTAGAGGAACATCTTCCCAGAAGAGTGGAGAAAATTATAAGAGCAAATCGGGACTAAATATGAAAATCAATGCTCAAAAATCACATTCCGTTCTTATGACCGGGTCTCCGCAATCCTTTGGCAATATAGTGTACTTTTAACATGTGGTGTTATTTCTACTGGTTGTTGTATAGACGATAAAACACAATCTTTGTTGCTTTGTTTTGTTCTTCACAGCTCACCAAGGGACATCAGATTGCACTCTCTACCATTACCTATGTCGGTTGTTCCATCTCCATCTTCTGTCTGGCCATCACCTTGGTCACCTTCGCTGTGCTCTCGTGAGTTGTGCCAAAAGACTACACTTATATATTCTGACTTGCTATTACACAGTGTTTTATATAGCCAGCTCTCTATGTGCATGTTTATAACGATTGTGTGTGTGTGTGCAGGTCTGTAAGCACCATCCGGAACCAGCGCTACCACATTCATGCTAACTTGTCCTTTGCCATACTGGTGGCCCAGATCCTTCTGCTCATCAGCTTCCGCTTTGAACCGGGGACAGTAAGTAATTCATCTGTATTCATCTGTATAGGATTCTTGGTCTGCTCTATTCATTTCTCACATGCTATCAAGCATCGGTACCTTGGCTGTAAGTTCAAACCCCGGGGTTTATAAAAAGTAAGAGTCTTCGGAAACCTTTAGCTTCTTCACAGGCTCTGATTTTTTGTTTCCTACCATTTTAGGACATGAGATAAAAACAATCGTGTCCCTGGAGATAATAGTAAAAGTCAAAGCAAAAAGAAAATCGGGATTCGTGAGAGCCACGCTGTCTTTGTTTCCATTATGCTGTGGTGGATGAAGTACACAAACCACGCACTTCAATAAAAGTGGAGATAAACTCGGTAAAAGTAAAAGTGTCCCTTTAAACTTTCACTTGAGTAAAAGTACAAAAGTATTTGCCTTCGAATGTACTTAAGTATCCAAAGTGTTATGATTCATTACAACTTTAATGTTTCTGTTAGCATTTTTATCACAAAACTATTGCTCAACTCAGTTTATGTGGAAAGACTCGAATGTGACTCTCAGCACACTGATCTATTAATAGAATGGTATTAATGAGTCACTGATTGATTTCTATGAAAATGATCATGAGCCCAAAACCTTCTTTTCAACTACTTAAAAAAAATTGTGTGAATAAGGTCACGTGTGTTGTTGCGAGTTCGAGTCTGGAGTTTCCTCCATCATTTATTCCTCTCTAAATGTTCTTGAACTGATGTTGAACTGTATGCTGGTGATAAGTAGATACACCAAGCACCAATCAAATGAAAATACTACACAAAAAAGCTACTTAAGTACAGTAACGAATTATATTTACTCCCTAATAGTCCACCACTGCACTGTGCTTATGGAACGACCACAGAAATGATTCCTCTGAAGAATCTGAACGACGACTAAACCTCCAACGTGATGTTGCTTTGAGCGACTGGATGACAATAACAGCCAGACGCTTGTAATCAACATTTCCCCGGTCATTTTATGCCCTATTATTATTATTATTATGGAGTGCAAATACAATTACATTCTTTTTTGCAGCAGGATGTTTTTGTCCATCGGAGATGTCTCGTTACGCCGAGTTGTCCAGGCAAAAGTAAAGCTAGACGAACGCGCTGATCTTCTTGCGTGCCTCCAGTGGGGCCGTCGAACAGATTCAATAAAGCTCCAAAGTGATTTCATTTCCTCAGATCACATCTCCCCGTCTGAGGACGTGACCGCTCTCGCTCCTGGAGCAGAGCACAGTGTCATTTCATTACACGTCTTTATTGGACGTGAACTCCGTGCCTCACATTTCCCAGTGGTTAATTTAAGAACTGATGAGAACTGATAAATGTAGTTCCTACTCTGTTTAAAACAAGCTCGACTTGGTTGGTAGAGATAGAGGAGAAACCACTGTGTTTCACCTATTAGGTGTGCGGTTAGATCATATTTTCCAGGCTCAGTGTGTGTTAATCATCCTGTCAGTTTGCAATCACCCTTGAATGGAAAGTTGTTGGGACTGTTGCTCAACTTAGTAGTGTCCCTGAGGTGGTAAAGAAAAACATCAGCACTACTCCACTGACTCACACCATACACAGTACCTTGTCACTAATGAACAAGGAATGCAAATAATATCCAGAAAGCATTGTGGGCCTCTTTCTGTTTGGGGTTCTAGTGCTGGCAAATTGTGCCTAGACAGTAATTGTACACCTAAACTTCCCCTCCCATCGCTTTTAAAGCCCCATGGGTATATAATTGTGTGTTAACCTTTGGCCCTTTTTTTTCCCCCTCCCCCTCTGTCCTTTAGTTGCCCTGTAAAGTGATGGCATTGCTGCTACACTTCTTCTTCCTGTGTGCGTTCGCCTGGATGCTGGTGGAGGGGCTTCATCTCTACAGCATGGTGATCAAAGTGTTTGGTTCAGAGGGCAGCAAACATTTCTACTACTACGGCATTGGCTGGGGTGAGTGAACTCGTTTTTTATTCACTAATGAGGCAACAATAAAGCAGGGTGATAAAAAGATTATGGAACAAAGAATGCATTAATGAAAAGACTCATGCTGGTGGTTAAGGCTCTGTGTTACTCACCAGAAGGTCAACGGTTCAAGTCTCACTATTGACAAGCTGCTAATTTTGGGGCTCTTGAGCAAAGCCATTAACTCTCTGTGCTCCAGGGGCTGATCCTGTGCTCTGACCCCAACTTCCTAACGTCACTGTAATGCTGTAATGTATATGTAAAATGTAAATGCATTTACACTATACTGGCAAAAGTTTGCGGACATCTGGTCATAATAATGGTATGTGCTTTTTGAGCGTCACATTCAACATTTAATTTGTTCTTCGAAATCCCTTCACTCTTCTGGTCAGATGTTCCTCTAGATTTTGGGGGGTGCTTGACACAAGGGTGTTAGTAAGGTAGTCAGGTATTAATGTAGGTGAGGTGAGGAGGCCTGGAGTTCAGTCAGCATTCACATTCATCCCAAAGGTGTTCAATAGAACTGGAGCTCTATTGCAGGAGATCTTTCACTCCAAACCCTGTAAAGCATATGTTCATGGAACTGGCTTTGTGCACAGGGGCATTTTCAAGCTGGAACAAGTTTTGGTCTTGTAGTTCAAGTGAATGGAAAATGTCATGCTAGGACATACAAAGGTGTCCTATATAATTGTGTGCCTTCAACTTTGTGGTAACAGTTTTGAACAGAACCACATATGGATGGAAATTCCTTATTATGGCCTGTCTGAGATGTTACTACACGAAAGCGCACTAAACTACAGAGGAATGTTTTGTTAATGCTTCTGTCACTGTTAATCACTGCAGTGTTCTCAAACATGCAGATGTTTTAATGTGCTCTTTGAATATCTCTCTTTCACACATTTATACACACACACACACACACACACACACACACACACACAGTATTCTCATGTTCTTAAAATGATTCCTTTTGATTTGTCAAAGAAAACCCATCACATTAATTGCTTGCATGTGTTTACAATAGCTGTGAAAGTCAAACCAAACCATGATGTTCGCACTGTAAGTAAACCCATTATACATTATGAAATAACTGAAAGTATTTATCGGTTTCCATGGTTGCACACGATAGAATGAGTCAGTAAAATGTTCCTACTCAGACCTTTAGTCATTCCCTCAGAATGGAGGCTCCCTCTTTTTAAACGCCGTCTGGCAAACATTCGCAGCTCTTTATTTGCGGCAGCGCAGGCCAGCGGTTCCTATTATAGTTATTAGGACACGATCGTAAAAGTCTCGATCGTTCTTTAGCAGTTTCAGCGCGGTATTTTTAGCCTTGGGAATGTATTTGATCCTTTCGCTTTTAATTTCTCTCCCTTTGATTCGCCGTCACTCAAAACCCGCCTGAGCGACGGCTCCGTCCGTTCATCCACCGTTCGCATGTTCAGAAAGTTAATGAAAGGATCAGGACCAGGGGCCGTTTGGTGCCTGTTTCTCTCCAGAAAAATTATCTCGAAAAAATATTTAATAAAAATGGTCTGTGTAGACTCACTAACACTGAAATCTCTCACCACGCTTCCCTGCTCTGGTTTATTCAGAGCTGACGCTTTACACATCTGGGGGTGCAAAAGTTGAAATTCTCTCTTGTTGTTTTCGCTAGGGTCCCCGGTGGTCATATGCGTCGTGTCCATAACGTCCTCGCTGAGCAGTTACGGAGAAGACGGAAAGTGAGTAACCCTGGAAGTGTGGAGTTGTTTAAAATGTGGAAGAGTTTATCGAAATCACATAAGTGTTATCCCTCTCAGCGCATGGTTACGTGTTTTCGTGAACAGAGCTGTGTTTATCAGTGAGTAGTCTGAAAAGGGAAAATAAATAAATGTGGAACAGTTTAGATATGATTTATTGTAATCATACAACTATTGTTCCGCTCAACATATAATGTGTGTGTGGGTGAGTGAGTGTTCAAAAGCATCCACGAATTGATGTCGTGTTTAGAAGTGCTTAGATGTACTTTATTTCATCCATATAACTATAGCTTGCATTTGTGTGGCTCTGTTGACCAGGCTATGTTTTAGAAACGGGAGATGGAAAGTATCTAAGGCAGATGGCTTAACTGCTTCAGGGTTCTCTTTATGTCAGCCAAACACGTATTATCTCCATACAGCGTCATGTGTTGGGTAAAAATAATAAACGCTATTGTTAATACATGACACAATTTTATATACAGATAACAACTAATATATATATATATATATATATATATATATATATATATATATATATATATATATATATATATATAACAATATAATATTTTTTTCCATCTAGCTGATTTAGTAACGTCAGAACATGTCGCAGTGTATGTTCTAAACTGAGATGATGCATTAAGTGTTTAGATTTGAGTGTTTTGTCTTTCTCCATCCATGTTCTTGCCCTCCAGCTGCTGGCTGTCTCTGAAGAGCGGCGCTATATGGGCGTTCGTGGCTCCCGCTCTGTTTGTCATTTTGGTAAGTGTTACACCAGTCTCACATTCACACCCTCAGTCTTTAATATTGTTATAGATGTTACAGGGTAAATGCATGTCTACGTTCAAGTGGCTTATATATTTATAAGTCAGACAGAAAACAGACAGTCCTGTATAGGAAAAGATGGCGTGATACGACCAAACACGACTCATACCACCCTGAAGTTGGTTCTCCAAACAGCATGTCCTAAAGTTTTATACTCCTACAGCAAGTCACAAAGGATTACTTCAGTTTTAAGTATAAGATACTTGTGTTTTGTTTTTGTTTTTTTTTTTAGTATTTAATGTTATTGAACATAATAATTTCAGTTCCTGCAATCAGAGCTGTAGATCTTTTTCTGTACAAGTCTCGTTGTCTTATTTTTCTCTTCAAGTTTAAAAAAAAAAAAAAAAAGATGACACAAAACTGTTGCAAAGTGACACTGGAGACTCCCTCCATGAAAATAATATGAACACATGATACATCATGCTGTTATAATAAACTGATGCGTGCAACAGGGGTGTGATGAGATGTGAGGCAAGAATTGAGTGCATCTGGAGTGTGTTGTTTTTCCTAAACCACAGCCGTTTAATAGCAATTACAATTTTTCAATATGAACACGTCACATGTTTTAGCAAATATATAGTTATAAATAAATATATTATAGTATAGTTAGATTTAATATCACAAGAATCTATCCAGCTGTCTTCTTACCATTCTCTCTCTCTCTCTCTCTCTCTCTTTTATTTCCTTAAAACTGCACTTTTGTATAATATATATTAATATACCACAGCCATCTACAGTCATTCAAAGTGAATGAAAGACTTCAAATCAAATAAACAATTTTTTGTTCTAAAATCATTTCAGGTGAACATCGGCATCCTCATCGCTGTCACGAGGATCATCTCCAGAATCAGTGCGGAAAACTACAAAGTGCAAGGAGATGCTAACTCTGTCAAGTCAGTGTCCACTGTCTTCAGTAACTATAGACTATAGATTGCTTATATTGGTGTTCCATGGGAATTAAATGTGCCTGTTTATGAAGATTGCAAACATGCAAAGACCATACAAAGTAAAGAACACTCCAGTGTGCATCCAGTGAACTCATGATCACAGACAATGACAGACAGGAAAAGTTTTAAACGTGATACGTACTAAATAAATTAAATCATTTTCTATTTATATATACATTAAAAGCATTATTTTGTTTGATTTTGGAGACACCTGGCCATAAGATCACCAGCCAGCACAGGGGCACTGTCTTGCCGGACATCCAAACATCTAAAGATATCCTGTGAGTTTGGAAGGGAACAGCATGTGGCTGGAAAAGTCAGGTGTCATAATACTCTTGTCCACAATTGTTACATTGTGAACACTATATTTCTTCTTTTAATAGTAATGTAGCTATGTGATCTCCACTGTCTGTCCATCACAGTGTTCTCCATTCATCCATCCATCCATAATGCCAGAATGTCCTCAAAATTTATGTAAATTGTTTTGCTTTTTAAAAATTTCTTGAAGCCACCTGTCCATGAGATATCACATCCATATAACAATAACTAATATATGGTTATTGTGGAACATGAGCATCGTACATGTGAATGTTGATCAGTGTTCTAAATCTAAGTCTGATTCCTGGTAAGTGTAAGTTTAAGTGTCATGTCTGTAATGCTGGAATTGTGTGTGTGTGTGTGTGTGTGTGTGTGTGTGTGTGTGTGTGTGTGTGTGTGTGTAGGCTCACTGCTAAAGCAGTAGCAGTTCTCTTGCCTATCCTGGGCATCTCATGGATCTTCGGCGTTTTGGCCGTGAACGATCAGTCCTTCCTCTTCCAATACATGTTTGCAGTGTTCAACTCTCTGCAGGTCTGTTTTCACTTTTCACACCATTACTCTAATAACCAACGTGATGATTGCACGTCCTTCTGAACGATTACACCCTGTAATGCGTTTTCCAGTAATCCAGTTTATGAAAATTGGTTTCTAAATCATTTGGATGGGAACAATTGCAAAACCGTTTATCATACAGTTATCCTCTTATTAAACTTCTTTTCTTTTTTTTTTCTTTTCACAGGGCTTCTTCATCTTCCTTTTCCACTGTCTGCTAAATTCAGAGGTGAGACTGTGACTGTTTGTGCAGCTGTGAGTAGGTCATAGCTACACTGATAGCTTGGGATTAGACGAAGCGTAGGAATGGTGTTTATAACATCGATACGCTGTAGTCCAAACGATATAGAATGTCACAGTGACACCTAGTGGTGAGGCTTTTGATGCAAAGAAAAATGTAATGATTTATTAATATACCTTTCTCTCAAATTGATAGAGATTTTAATATTTATTGATCATTTGATCTATTTAATATTGAATAATAAACACTTTAAAAACAGTATAATACCATCAAAACTGTTTTTCTGCCGTTTAAATTTACCATCATGCACTATATGGACAAAAGTATTGGCACACATGACTTTTTCACTCGTATGTGGTTCTTTTCCAAAATGTTGGCAGAAAGTTGCCAGTTGTCTCATGGTAGAATGAAATTGAACTAGGAGACCCAAACCTGTTCCAACATGACAATGCCCATGAGCACAAAGTCAGCTCCATGAAGATATGCTTTACATAGGTTGGAGTTGAAGACCCCAGGCCTTTTCATCTCACCTACATCAGTACCGGACTTTTTACTTATACCCTAATTGCTGAATGAGCACAAATCTCTGCAAACACACTCCAAATTCTAGTGGAACTTCTTCCCAGAAAAGTGGAGGATACTATAAGAGTAAATGGGGACTGGATGTGAGATGGGATGTTCACCACATAAAGAGCGCATACCAGTCTAATGCTCAGGTGTCCACAAGCTTTTGTTCACATAGTGTACTCGATGGCTCAAATCTATCTGTGTTCATTATACGCCGTTTTACTTTCTAACAGATTTTATAAGAGTGAAATTCGAGTCAGACGTGAAACTTTCACAGCTCTCCGCAAAAATCTCAACTTTTATTGCTTAATCACAGTAACGAGATGTTTTGGTGAGCGTTTAAAAACCGATGACGATGTAACGTTATAAATATGCGATTTACGCTCTAGATTACAGTCGAATCTAATTATGCAACTGTAATTGTAGCTCTTCGAATTATGATCTCATCACAGCGTTTGCTAACGATTTCTTTCGAAAGCTACATGTGCTCAGGGATTAGATGTCGTTCGAAAACCAATAAACTTAAACAGCATTTCCTACATAATCAAGCCATTATGTCTTGTGTGTTTTTTAACGAAATATCACATAAACAACCCTTTATGCATTCTTTTATACTTTGTGCCACATGGTTACAAGAACAAACCTTGACTCTGGTATATATTTTTAATCAGACGTCGTTTTCTTTTCTCAGGTCAGAGCTGCTTTCAAGCACAAGACCAAAGTGTGGTCTCTGACCAGCAGCTCCATGCGCAACGTCAACGCTAAGCCTTTCAATTCAGACATCGTGAGTATCTGCTGAATATTTTAAAAAAAAGTAGGGGTTTGTATATAAACCCATTTTAAATTTCATGAAGTGTCTTTCATGACTGAATCTGTTGAGTGAAATTTATTTGAGTGTGCAGGCGGACTTAAGTGTGAGCAGATGGCATGCAAAAATTGCATCATAAAATGAAAGGGTCCGTTACATTTAAATATGCAAATGCGGGCCATGCAACACCACCTCAGTTTATTATGCAGCGCAGATCTACATATTTTAATGTCTAGTTTGAGTAGGATGTACTTAATGTGAGGTTTATGTTATAAAATTAATTGCATGATATCTATACACATTATTTCTATGCTTTCTATAATAAACTATAAATAATAATCGATCGTTTCTGTAGTAAAACCTCCGTTTTAGAGACTTGTATTATATGATTGGTGAGTTAAGTTTATGGAAGGAGTCACCGGTGTCAGCACTCTGTTCTGCGCTTTTGTCGATTCTCGGTGATAACAGGGGAAAAAAAACTTTGTGTTGTGAACATTCCAAAATATTAATATAGATACATAGTGTCTGTCATAGAGTCTTTTATGGTTTTTGAAATACGTGTATGTTCCTTTCGTTTATATGCGACAAACTCGGTAAAAGGCAAAAACACACAATAATTGGACATGGAATGAGTGGAGGAAAGTGCTGTGGTGTCCAAATGGGACATTTTTGGCTGCTTCACCCCCCCACAGTCACACATGGAGGTTGAAGTTTGATAGTTTGGGGTTTTGGAGCAGGGAAGTTTGAAGACTTTTTCCAGAAAGTGTAAAGAATCCTGAACCAACATGGCTGCAATTCCATACTTCACCACTATTCAATTCTGTCTGGACTGTGGCTCATTAAAACTGACTTCAACCGTCCAAGAAGACGATGAGCCGAAGCATAAGTCTGAGTTCTGTAAGTGTTATTTAGAGAGCAAACAGTCGTCTGGAGTATCATCTATCATGGAACAACCTGCCCAGTCACCACACATAAATCCTATTGGTCTGCTCTGGGATAAACTGGATCAGAAGAAAGAAATCTCAAACTAGTTCACTTTCAGCTGAATGTTCGGAGAAACTGTCCGGATGCCAAAAGTGTGTAAATTGAGGATTTTGCTATGAAAATGAAGTGGAACGTCTGTACAGTTATGCATTTGTTTGGTTAAAACAAATCTTTAAACCATGAAATGACCTGGTTTGTTACTTATAAACAACAGGAACATACATATGTCTCTCAAAAACTCTCTCTCTCTCTCTCTCTCTCTCTCTCTCTCTCTCTCTCTCTCTCTCTCTCTATATATATATATATATATATATATATATATATATATATATATATATACACAAGTGTTTTATTCCTTACATGATAAAGCATGTGAGACGAAGCAGACTGATGATGTTTTTTGTGTCTGTGTTTTTTTTCCCTGACAGATGAACGGTAACCGAGGGGGCGTGAGTCCGACCAGAATGAACACCTGGGATAAAAGCACCAACTCAGCTAATCGCATTGATCTCTCAGCGCTCTAAAAGTCAACAAACAATGGCTACTGAACACAAAACATCCACAAACAGACAGCGAAAATCGTTCTTCTCCTCAGATACACTGTCTGATTCAACCACCGTTCCTTTTTCCACAACGACCCAGAGGTCTGGTCAAGAAAAGACTACGGCTAGTAGCAGACTCATACCGACGTCACACTTTTTCACTGACGACACTCGCTTCATGAAGACATCCAAGAGTTCAGAGCCATAAATAAGTCACAGATGAAAACACAAGACTCGTGTTGGATAACCGTTCCCTGTTCAGCGTCCTTCTCGTAACTCCAGTTGCTGCTGGATTCCACTGCTGTCTCTGAATTGACATTAAACTGTGACACAAGATGCGCCTCGCTTGGGACGAGAAGTTTGGTCATCGTGCTCCCGCTACGCTGATGACCTTCTTTAACAGCTCTCACGAACTGATTAGATGGACCGAAAATCAGGCCTGGGTTACCTGTGAGCCGTGTTGTACTTTCCGTGAAATTCCGTGACTCCAACAAAAGGCATTCCTGAAAGAGGAACCGAGTACCTAGAGTTCTGTCGCTCCTCTCAAATATCGCGCTGTATGTTGTTCTCGTCCAACAGACACGTCGTGTAAATTATTGTCTTGATGTCGCTTTCACAAATATCCACTGTTTCAATGTCCCCAAAGTCTAAAATCATCTCCAAAGTGATTAGACCTTGAGACCAATATAATCTCATTGTAATTAGCAGAGCAGATCTGACGTTCTGACTGCATCGTCAAGATCGGTTTCCGAACCTTTTAAATGGAGGCCAGGGTTTCTCTTTTAATTGAAACTATAAAACACTAGTTGTCTTGTATCATAAATATTTACGGTATATAATGAAGCATTTGTCACGTACACCTCGTTGTTCTCACGCCAGAAGATACATTATATATTTCGAAATGTTTGTCATAAGTTTGGTATGTGCTTTTTTGAGCATCGCATTCCACGTTTAAGGCCAATTTGCTCTTCTAATTCCTTCCTCTCCTCTGGAAAGATGTTCCAATAGATTCTGGAGGGTGCTTGTGAAGATTTGTGTTCATTCAAACAAAAGAGTACATTCAGGTACTGATGTAGGTGAGAAGGTGAGGAGGCCTGGGGTGCAGACAGCATTCCAATTTATCCCAAACCTGTTCAATAGGGTCAGAGCTCTACAGCATAAAAAAACGCATATGGCTGGGAAAGTTAGGTGTCCTAATACTTTTGCCCAAATAGTGTATATTAAGTCTTTTTGACATCTTGGTTTTCATGGGTTCCTGCCGTCTTTATCCCATTTTCTCTGGTCTCTTTTTTCCGTTTGTATAATTTAAATATTGTGTGTTTTTGTTTCTTCACATGAAAATCCTTAGCAGTACTCAGTGCCCAACAATTGCGATAACTGGAAGGATTGTTATTAGTGAACAAGCTACAGTACATATGCACTACCGATCACTCGGTTTTCTATCCAGGGGTTTTTTACTAACATGGACTGTCATTTTTTTCCATTATTGTATCCTCGTGGACCCCAAAGAAACTGTGTTATTTCTCAGTTGTAATAGACTGTGATTATTATGCGGCAGAGCCTGAGCACCGACGCAAACACACCAAATTCTGTCTATAAAAAGAGAAAAAATATATTTTGTAAATTGTAGGGGTTTTTTTTAGACTCTTTGAACTCTAAAAGGTTTTGACTTGGTTGAACATACAACACAATGCTGACGATAAAGCGACGTGCATCACGTTACGACAAACGTTTTGTATTTTGCGTCCGTACAATTAATAATGTGAGACTCTGTATTCTGTGAAGTGTTTTGTCCTTTGCTGCCTGTCTGGACTCATGACAAAGAAGGTGAGAATTATTTATGCCAACGTAAAAATTAAACTACATATACTGTTACCGTGAAGTGACTTATTCATTCACCCGTTTTTTTTTTTTACCGAGCAAAACAAATATATCGCATTGCGAGGTCATACAGATATTTCCTCAGGAAGATAAGATAACCTTTATTTGTCTGGGGAGATTTCCATGTTACAGCAGCAAGAAAATGTGCAAAAATGGGAAAGCAGAGACTTTAAAAAAACAGCAACAATAATAGTAGTTACAGTATCAAACAAACAAATGACACTATACCCATCCCAGTTTGAGTATTAATTATGAAGACTCTTATCAGTGTTTCAGGGTGAAATCAGCAGAGGATTTGTTGTATCTACACATGTATGTACTATTTCTCTGATTTACTGTATGTCACATATTTACCTGTTTCCTATGGCAAAACGTTCTCAGTTTTCATCTTCTCGGCTGTTTTTGTGTTTGTGTAAACTTTATCCAGGCAGCCTCTGTTTCCTAAATGACGTGAGGAAGAGCCCTTCTGGGTGAAATAATAAACCACCGCAGTAAACAGGTGTGGGGGATGTCGAAATGTGTGTCAAAGGGATGTTCAGTATATCCAGATTGAGGAGAGTCCAGGGGTGAGGAACAGGACAGTCTTAATGATCGGGTGAGATTCAGATGATGGCCACCAGGAGAGAGATAGAAACTTAACCAGTGCTGTATCAACATGAACATGCGATGTGAGTAAAATACTCCCAGATGTTATCCTGTCGAAACAAATGTTTCTTTAAAGATGCAAAGACTATCAGATATAGTGCTTTGATTGGCAGTTCACATTTACAGATATGAGGGGAAGAGGAAGAGCGTCACGTTTGTTGGCTTTGGCAGCTGAGTTTTCGCAGTGAGGCTGTGAGAGTGACACCTGCCCTCCCAGAGGTGCAGCCGCTGATGTCAGAGCGGAAGAGTTGGTCCTGCCTCACAGCTGTCTTTCATCATGCGGACACGATCTGCTTTCTCGGGCGGAGGTTGATGTTTATACGATTCCACTGGCTTTAAAACACATATGTGAAATTGGGATAATCAAATTTTCAGGTTGGCAGAGTCTAAATCAGTGACGTTTATCTTTTTTAGTTAGTCAGGCTGTGATGTAAGGGGGTTGATTTGACATTTTGGTATTGATATTTCAGGGTCAGGGGGGTCAGATGGAAAACTGGATCCATACCTGGCTAATAGCTGATGGATATACAATTTAGACTGTCACATACACACATAACATCTGGTCACATTATAACCATTATAAACAACAATTATTGACCTGACTGTAATATTGGTTTTAATTGTTTTGAACATCCCATTCTGTATTTAGTCCTCATTTGCTGTTACATTAACCTCCACTTTTCTGGTAAGAAATATTAAGGAAATAAGCATTATTGTTAATGTCTACTGTGAACTCCATCAGCAGAAGGTTACATTCACATGTGGTGTGTTTATTTTAACTTGTGTGCCTCCTATCGACACATGAAACCTTCTCACATCACTGGCATCCTGGTCCGGCCACATGGAGGCGCTACTAACACGTAAGTAACCACATCATCAGGCCAGGAAACTGGAACTAAATCCTAGTTAGTTTATCACTTGGAGTTCTTTAATTTGAACAGATTTGGAGGCACATCTTGTTCTCAGTTAAGGTGTAAAAGATCAATTCTGTTTTTTATTTTATTAAGTACCAAGAGTCAAGAATCTTTTACTGCCATTTCGTGGTTAAAGGTTTTTATTTGTCAATACCCCCATGTGTGCAGACATACAGAGGAATCGAAATACTCTCCTGCCATGTAAACGTTAAACTTCAGCTGTACCTCAGAGAAAGCTCTGACACTGGAGACTTCTTCCTTAAATGCTAAATAAATGTCCTTCTGTAGAAACCTTATGGCAAAAAACAGAGCAAGTGCATTAATGTAAACCTGTGATGTTGTCAGAGATGACGCAGAAAATGCACCAACATTTTCTGACCAATCAGAATTGACAAATCGATTAAAAAGATACTCCATTTGGAAGCCTATATGACTTTCTCCTTTTCTCCAAGTCAAACCAAGTAAAGTAGGTTTTTATTGTCATTCCAAATATATATAACACAGTACAATACACAGTGAAATGAAACGACGTTCCCTCAGGACCAAGGTGCTATAAACAACAAAAAAATATTACACACAATAAAATAAAAAACACAACACTACACACAACAAACTAGGACACAATTGGATGTGTGGAACATTTATTCCAAAAACAGCACAAGACCCTACAGTAGATTTATTACAGTGTAAATAAGATAATATAAGATACGATAAGATGTATTTTTAGTAGTCCCCACAGTGGGCAAATTTAACAGCAGCAAAGAAAAATGTGCAAATATTAAGCAAGGATGTAAATACAATAAAAAGGCAACAATAATAGTAGTTACACGACCAAACAAACAATTTTCAGTAGGTAATATTGCACAGTTTAAATTGTTGTTATTGCAATGATTTGTATTGCAAATATGTGTCCATATAATAATAAATACTGTACATGTAAATCATATTCTATACATAAATTTGCTTTATTAAAGTATTTACTGAGTTTGTTCTTTTGAGAACTTATTGCATTAAGCCACGTTTTTTCTTAATGGTCTATGGGAGAAAAACGCGTTATTCTGGACTCATGTGCGTGTCTGTACATAGTATGCTTTATTATTAATGTCTTTGCAAAGTTTGACGTTTTTTTTTTTCACGTTAAGCGTTTTAGAATGTCCCTTCTTCTGATTCGCGGTATTGTCTCCAGATCTTATTTCAAGTTGTAGTACATTATTTATAAACGTAAACGTCACTCCCTATAGTTTAACAGAATTCAGTAAGCAGTGTAATTTATTATTAGCATAGACGTGCAGACTGAATATTGCTGCAATTGCTCGAAAAACCTCCCCGGTTACCATAGCAACGTCCCAACCAGAGGAGGTTATTTAACAGCGTGTGACGCTCAAACCCTCAAACACAAGATTCACATTGACTTTTCCTCTAATTCAGTTATTGTCTCGTGTAGAAGCATTCGGTCCCAGATGTCTTACTTCAGGTAAAAGTTTCATGTTTTGATTCGCCTCAATGTCTGATTTAAGGCATCCGGTAATTCCACGTGATCATCTCATTTTAGCTTTTATAAATATCTTGTGTTTTGTTTTAGCTAGACTTGAATAGCTTGTTAGTCATTTTGTTTTTGACAGGTCCATGTTTTAAATATGGCGTTAAGACAAACGCTTTATGACCAGACATGCGCAAAATAATGCAACGTGTTTGTTATTGTTTACATTCTTGAAATCAGAAGTAAATGTAATTCATTACTGTACTTACGTATCTGTGCTTTACTGATGTATTTCCATTTGGGGAGACTTTTACTGTAAATCCACTTCATTTCAAAGTCAAATATTCCTTTTTACTCAAATTAGAAACGCAACTCAAACACGCAGCGAGTCACCAATCAGGGTCGAGCGCGCGCTCTGTTGTGAACTTGTTCTGATCGGCGCTTGGTGTATCTACTGATCACCAACACACAGTTCAGCATCAGTTCAACATCAAGCAGAACATTTAGAGAGGAATAAATGATGGAGGAAACTCTAGACTCGAACTCACCACAACACACGTGACCTCATTTACACGAGTCTTTAAGTAGTTGAAAAGAATCAATCAGTATTTGACTCATTAATAGATCAGTGTGTTGCGAGTCACATTTGAGTCTTTTCACATAAACTGAGGTGATTAAGTAAAAAGTCTTGTACCAAAAATGATAACAGGATCATTATAGTCATAATAAATCATAGCACTTTGGATACTTAAGTACATTTAAAGGCAAATACGTTTATTTAAGTGAAAGTGTAAAGAAAGTATCTACTTCAACTCAAATACATAGTTTGTGTAATTCGTCCACCACTGCTTGAAATGATCTATAAAAAATTCTTAGATTTTTTTTATACGTCTATCATTTATACGTGTGTGTGTGTGTGTGTGTGTGAAGGGCGGAGTAGCGATTACTTCGGTGATCGCGCATGTGATATGCGCATGCGCGGCTGCGTATCCTGAATAGGGCTTGTATCCTGCATTCTAGCACTTAGTAGGGTGCAAATGAGTTGCTTTTTTTAGCCTATGGAGTACACCAGGGGTAGCAATTTGAGGCGGGTGTCTAAATATAGTATGCAGAAACGAAGTGCATAGCGTTTAGGGTGGAGTGGGCGGTTTGGGACGCGGCCGGATTTGAGCAGGTGGGCGAAGCAAGAAAATAAGAAACCGGTTGAGAAACTCACATGCGCACAAAGAGAGATATCTAAAGAGAGAGAATGAGACATAGAGAAAGAGAGTAGACATTTATATAAACGCAGAACAGTTTTATAACGTCATTGTCACTATTTGTTTTTGTTTTGTTTACGTTGTTTCTTCTTCTTTCCCCCAAATGTGTAACATGACAAGTGTTTATCATCCTGACAGTTTATTATGAAGAAGTCTGGACGAGTTAACTTGGGTTTTTTTGCGTGTTCTGAACTTCTGCCCCGATGGAGAGCGTCGGAAACTTCGAGTTCAACAGGAAAGACCTGGTCGGTCACGGCGCGTTCGCGGTGGTGTTCAAAGGCAGACACAAACAGGTAATAAACACGTTATAACCATCATATACTGTATACGCGTTCCTCCTGTGCATCGAGTACAAATACAGCGTTACTCATCTCTGTTTCGGGTGGTCTGATCAAAGATGATTATACGAATATCAATAATATAGATGTACATAATGTGTGTGTTGATGCTCAAGTTTCAATACTTAACACCCTGATCTGCATAAGTGATGGGTCGTTCATGAAACAGAAATTGAGTAGTTCGTCTCACGAGTCCTCTGCTCCGAGTCGTGAGTCCGTTTGTCACGTGACTCACACATAAGCTTTGAATTTGAACGAGAGGATCAAAGGAACGAAATGAACTGAACGACTCAAAACAAGATTCTGATGAACGACATTGAAATACCCATTTCACCAGAATGATCCGATCTTACCATCACTACAGTGTAGGTACCTTTGTCTAAACACAGCTCTCATTACAACACGTGACTGGATCATTTGTATAATATATCTTCTGATGAGGTTTTCTGTAAGGAAATGTACGGATATGGAAGGAGTTTGGAGATGTCAGAACTGAGTAGAGGACAAAAACTTCAGGATGCGCTTTTACAGGAAAACACTCATCTTTGTGGTGGTGACCCAGTTCATATCGCATCTCCCTATTGTTCAGGATTTTCCTCTAAAAGCACATCCTGGAAATCTTTTTTTTGTTTGTTTTCCTGGAAATCTCAACAGAAGTCAGTTTTTGTGAATGTTAGAGTATAATGGTGAAAAACCAACTCCTGAGACATTTTTCTGTTAAACAGAGACATGAGATTGAAGTTGCTGTGAAGTGCATAAATAAGAAGAATTTGGCCAAGTCGCAGTCGTTTCCAGGAAAAGAGATAAAAATATTAAAGGTGGGTATAATGTAGCGTCCTTACTACCTTACTATAAGTCAGTTGCCAGATCTCGATTTAACCCTCACCTGTCTTTGTGTCTGTCTTCCAGGAACTGAAACATGAAAACATCGTCGGTTTGCTGGATTTTCAGGTACGTGAAGGTTGAAAAGTTGAGAAGTTCGGGTTTATGACGGGGTTTGAAGCAGATTCGGTTTTTCAGTCTTTGTACGGTGCAATTAGGCAGATGTGCGAGGCAGTGTGTGTCACCTGTGGCCTGTTTTGTGATACTCCCCGCCCTTTGTATTATGGTCTCTGGATGATGTGCATACGGAACAGGAGGAGAAGGAAAGAGAAGTGTCGATTTCACGGCAGGTGGTTGACAGAAATTTCCTCTCGATGCTCAGAGTTGTCGCTCTTCAATAAAAGGTTTGAACTGAAGAGCAGGTTTGATAGTAGACACCTTTTAATGAACTAATTGATCTCATTCCAGTGGCCTACATTAGCAAGAAGGGTAGTTATTAGTGAGCAGGGTGTGTGTCGGAGGGTAAACCGACTCTCCCAGCTGAGAGACAGCACTCCACACTGTATACACACACACACACACACACACACACACACCCTGTACTGCCTGCCGTCCAGAACAATGGGTGTATTAAAAAAGCCTGAGCCGTAGTCAGCTCTCTGGAGGAGCTCCATTCCTCTAATAAAGACTGATTAGACTTCACCCCTGAACGAGCTTGTGCCATGCTGCCACTGATAGTAGAGTCTTACAGATTACAGCTAAAACAATTCTAATTACATCATTCATAAGAATAAACTCGAGCAAGTGTATAATCTATAACTGTTACATATGAAGTTGTTTATGCAGGTCGGATTGCACAGAGCTTATTATATTTTAAATCAAATTTCTCATGAGATCAGGTACAACACACACAGTAAACACAAGAGATTTTCTACAGGATTTCTAGTGACAAATCGTTCAGCTGGATGGAGGTATTGCGAAACGAGTCATTTGCTCAGAAATAGAGCAGGGGCAGCACAAAAACACAAACACGAATTTGACTATTCAGATTTTTCAGTTACGAACAGAATCGGTAGCAGGTGCATCGACCCTTAACGCCAAAAAGATCCTGCGGCTGCGTTCATGCCCCTGTTTTCTAAAGTGGTTAAACCACTTAACGACATGTTCGTATTCACCCTCGTTTCGGGATGCCTCATCTGACAGCAGGCAATACGACACCTTGCGCTGGATTGCTTCCAGAAGTGTACATAACATTTCTTTTACCGCAACGGTGAGGTTAAATCTCAGAATCAGCTTTAATTCAAGGGCATTTGCTCAACAAACTGGCAGTCTGAAACACCAGTCGTATACCAGTTAGAATCGCCTCCTGCCTTATTGGAGTTCAGCCAGCGCACAGCACTGTGGCAGCTGTTGTGTAATAACTGGGCCAAAATAACAGCCATAGACTCAGTATTTTACCCTCAGCACTGCACAAATAAGCTACTGTTGGGTTTTCTACGATCAAGATCATAAACTAGTCTTTTACACTATCGCTTCTGTAGAAGCAGCCAACACATGGACATGTATGTGTTTGTCTGATATGAGGATTTAACCTTTCTGGAAGGAGTCCCCAAAATCAGCGTTGTGTAACAATCAGAGATAAAGCTGTAACACTCAAGGGGACATGTTTGATTTCAGCTAATACTCTTCCTCTGTGTTCTTTTTTATCACCCAGGAGATCTCTGGCTGTGTCTACCTCGTCATGGAGGTAAGTACATGCCTTTATTAGAACTGTAACTGTCCAGAACTACGTAAATATGTACACTCATGATGTAGGGTACCGTAGGCCACATTCGTTAGTGGAATAGCATTGACATATACGAGGTGGTCTCAGAGTTTGAGACTAATGGTGCTAAATGGTGCTATTCTGATCACATGTGATACACTAAAGTTGCAAAATTCCAGTATGATAACTGTTAATGGGACTATTCGGGTATTAATGGGAATAAACGAGGAATTTACAAAAAACGCAGGTTAGTCAATAAAAATGTTGTTGAAAAAAAATGGCCCCCTACATGCACCGTGCATTCCTCCGTAACACAAGGTGTTCACGTAAATTATGTTTATAACTTCCTTGTGCTGTGTGTAAGCTGTCGCGCAACAAAATTATACTAACAATTAAATTTGAAAATGTAATAAAAATTAAAAAATCTGTATTAGTTTGCATGCGTATCAGAAATTTTCCAAAATTTCTAATTATGTCCCATACATTCACATACATTTCCCTAAATTCCTTTCCAATTTGGGATTTTTTTCCCAAATTCCCCAAATTAAGTTAAATTTTTCGGAAAGTTTCAGTAAATTTACCGTAAAATTGTCTGCCTCTTCGAAAACCCTATCAACGAAGAAATTCAGCGTGAAACTGGGTAAATCCGCCACAGAGACGTTTGACATGACACACGCTTGACATTCGGCGACGCCGCGACGTGTCACTTGAGGTGTTTTGAGTGGATCAGGAAGATCTTCGACGAGCCCAACTCCCGAAAATGTCGAAACTATCCGGCAACTTGTGCATGATGATCGTCGGTGAGCGATCCACCTGACCTCACTTACGCACCCACAACACTACTCACCAGATTTGGCTCCTGCAGGACTTCACGCTTTCACTGACTGGGAATAAACCAATGCACCGAATATCATCTGCTCGGTTATAATGCTATAGTAGGCATACATTAATAACACCAACAAAGCTCGGCAGGGTGCAGTATCATACAAAGTGATCTTCTGTATGATTCCGTCTGATGAAATGTCAAGCGACCCAATAAATCTGCAGCTCGGCATAAGTAGGTACATCGCCGTTATAGGGTGAGGAATGGATTGCTGAAGTGATCTCCAGGTCACATTTATAATCATATACAGCTCTTAAACGACTACCTTGCCGTGGTGCTAAAGTGTGTTGTCTTCTGCTTTTCTGTCTCTACAGTACTGCAATGGTGGAGATCTGGCTGAATATCTGCACTGTAAGTAAACCAGAAACACTACTGTAAGCCGTGTCACAATATTCAACATAGCATGAATCCAAATACAAAATGTTGCCTAGTGGTTGAAGTGTTAGACTTTGTATCCAGAGGTTGTGGGTTTGAGTCCCGGCCATACCAGGCTGCAACTCTTGGGCCTTTGAGCATGGACGATCCCAAACCCAGCTGCAAAAGAAGGACAAAATTGCTACGGAAATGTCAAGTAAGCCATCAGGCTCTTGCTGCCCAATGCGTCTCATAGTGTAGGAAGAATAAACCTACAGCAGAAGTATCTCTTCAGGCTAAATAAAAAAAAGCTCGACTTATGTTCAAATAACGTATATGACAAAAATCCCTTATAGTCTAAATAATGTGTTTGTGTTGTTCCTCTACAAATACACACTGTGCAGGAAGTGCAGTGATGGGCTGTTGAGAACATGATCTAAATATATTACAGTCTTTAAACCTTTCCACTCAAACAGAACCCCATGAACCCCAAGGACCCAAAACGTTTCTATTAGTTTCTCATTAATTCCTGGATAGGCAGTAATACATACCATATAATATGCTTTCAGATGTTCATGAATATCTGAAAAGCGCTCCAGGATTTTAATGAATTAGTGTAGTTAGAAGGAGCATTGAAGAGATATTCACACATATACACCCTCACCCTGAAGTAATTCCAAAAATAACATGCAGTCATTCAAACCAGAAATAGAGCATCATTGCAAACTCCTAAAGATAAACATAGCATGCTCCGTCAAGCTCCGAGCTCTGTGTTCCATCTAATCTAAAGATTCCAGGCTATATTTACTGTGTGTGTGTGTGTGTGTGTGTGTGTGTGTGTGCTGTATCAGCCCCCGCCTCGGACCTGACCTGATTACAGACCTGTCAGAGTTTTCCGAGGAAGCTGTAAAAGCCCCTCCTTAGCCTTCTTCTCACCTTTTTTTTTTGTGTCATGGCTGCGTTCCCAGCCTGGTGAAACGCAGTCGACACCCTGACCTCATCCACCTGTCAGTTTCTGCTTTCCTGCGGTGGAAAAACACTGGGGCTAAAAATACCCCTTCCAACACAGGACTGGGTGTAAACGGGGTGGTAACAGTGCTGGACTTTTCAACAGCGCTGGACTAAAAGCATCATGTTAGTTTATACGTCTACACATAAACCGTATCGACAAAAGTATTGGGACACCTGACTCTCCAGCAACGCGTGGTTCTTCCTCAAACTGTTGCCGAAACACAATTGTACACGATGTCTTTGGATGCTGAGCATGAAATTACTGAGCACTAGAACTAGGAGACCCAAAAACCAGCTTCATAAAGATGGGTTGGCGTGGAAGATCTCCTGCTATAGAGCTCTGACCTCAACCCTATTGAACACTGAATTAGAACACTGATTGCACCCCAGGCCTCCTCATCCTTCCTACATCAGTACATAATCTTGTTGCTGAATGAGCAGAAATCTCCACAAGCATACTCCAAATTCTAGTGGAACATCTTCCCAATGGAGTGTTGGTTATTATAGCAGTACATTGGGACTAAATGTGAAATGGGATGTTTAAAAAAACACATACCAAATTTATGCTAAGGTGTCCATATACTGTGTATAGTGTTGGTACAGAGATACCTTCAGACCTCTAGGCTTTAAAAAGTCCTCATCTCTGGGTCCTGTTGGACACTCTGAATCAGGAAATCTGAATCTCTTGATGTTCCTCATCATCATAATCATTACAAGTCCAGATGTATTTTCACCATATATTGTATCCCAGTTTAAATTCAGCTTTATTGTTTGCCCTTGTTCTTTTTTGTTTCTTTCTCACTCACCATACCACCCTGTTTTTTCCAGCCAAAGGCTGTCTGAGTGAGGACACCATCCGGAGCTTCGTAAAGCAAATAGCGGGTGCTCTGGGCGTCCTGCGGAACAAAGGCATCGTCCACAGGGACCTGAAGCCGCAGAACATCCTTTTGTCCCACAGCGCAGGGCGTAGAGTCAGCCCCAACAACATCTGCATTAAACTGGGTCAGACATCAAACAAACTCTAAATAAATATACCGTATATGTTTTTATATTTATATTTATATATATATAAACGATATCTAGGAATAATTATATTCTATTATTTAATCCTGGACGTTAAAAAATTGCGTTTTCCTTTTTTTATGGTTCTGGTTTTAGAAAACCATTAAGAAATTTAGAAGCTCTGTAGTGGATATGATGTTAAAGAAGCTGATCAGACCTCAGTCATTATTATATACATTATTATAAATCCATATAGGCCACTGAGTGTGTATGTACAGTAGACACTATAGTGCTCCGGTTCTGACAGGCGTGTGTGTGTGTTGTTGTTTTGACTGCTGCAGCGTGTGTTTCCTCGATGGCTCTTAACCGCCATATCGCTCTGTTTGTTCTCGAGGGCCGTGTTGTTGTTTTTACGAGCAGCTCATAGCTTTAGAGGACAGAGATTTCACTCTGTGTTCCCTTTCTCAAAAAACTGACCCGCTGTCTTATTATACACACGTGTCTGATTTCATCACGGTCAGGGCCGGGGGGATTAGGAACGAGCGATTTTATACAGCTATTATAGCGTTATTATGCAAATTATGTCAACTTTATATCATTTTGCTTACAGGAAGCGATTATATATAAATATATAATGTATATTGAACACTTTTAGAGCATCCGTTTGCTCCGCGGTGTGATTCGGTTCGTTTTAGTTCATGTTTCTGTGGCACTTTTTAGTTCCTGGTCAGGAAAGTCAGGAATAATCAATGATTTGATTGATTCTGTTTTTGCTGTTGGCTCTATTTTATTTACTGTCTTTAATTGTCTCTCTCTCTCTCTCTCTCTCTCTCTCTCTCTCTCTTTCTCTCTCTTTCTCTCTCTTTCTCTGTGTTCAGCTGATTTCGGCTTTGCAAGATACCTGTGGGGAAACATGATGGCTGCAACACTGTGTGGTTCTCCCATGTACATGGTGAGTCTTTTATAACACTGAAGAACACTGATTCATCATGGCACCTGTTAGTGGGTGGAGATATTTATTAGGCAGGAGTAAACATTTTGTCCTCAAAGTTGACGTGTTAGAAGCAGGAAAAATGGGCGAGCGTAAGGATTTAAAAAAATGTGACACTGCAGCTCTTGTGGGATGTTTCCTGGTCTGCAGTGGTCAGTGTTTATCAAAAGTGCTCCAAGGAAGGAACAGTGGTGAACCTGCGACAGCGTCACGGGCGGATGAGGCTCACTGATGCACGTAGGGATTATTCTTGATTGGTGTATATATGTATATATACAGTGCCTCACAAAAGTGAGTGCACCCCTCATATTTCAGCAACCATTTTAGTATAATCTTCTCAATACTATAACAATACTATAGAAATGAAACTTGGATATAATTTAGGTGTGTTCTCACTTTTGTTTTAAGCTTTGTTGTAAACTTTTGTTGACGCAGTGTCACTGTGGCGATCGGAAATAAGATTTGTTTCGTGCACACATGAAAACTAAAGAATCCATACCGCTAATTTTAGCCGCTAACCAAGAAGTGGCTAGCGGCTGATGCTATCGCAATGGATTCTTTAGCGTTTTATGTCCAGCTTCAAGAATTTCTCTTAAAAGGAGAAAATCCTGACAATACCACACACATATATATATATATATATATATATATATATATATATATATATATATATATATATATATATATATACATACATAACCAAGCAGGCATTTTATTTAAAATTGTTTTGAAAAATTGTTGTTGATCACAAATGTTAATAATAATAAACTGCGTTAATAAAAAACCAAGCAATTTTCCGTTTTTTGCATTTTTTTTCCCTGTTTCCCTGTGACGTAACCGAGCTACGTACAGAACCATGAATTTTGTGTACCGTTACACCCCTAGAGACATATACATATATATATATATATATATATATATATATATATATATATATATACACACACACAAACAAACACACACACACACACACACACACACACACACACACATACACTTCTGAATTCATGATTTATGATTCGCTTGTATTTGACAGGCTCCAGAAGTTATCATGTCACACACTTACAATGCCAAAGCCGATCTGTGGAGCGTGGGCACCATCGTCTTCCAGTGTCTGACTGGCAAAGCTCCATTTCAGGTACAAAACACACCCAAAATATCATAATTCTGATATTGATAATAATAATTTTCCACATATGTATTGTCTTCACATGGTTAAGAGGTTACGGGTCTCGCTGTAGGAATTGCGGGTAATTTAATGATCAAAACAAGAGTAACTTAGTGACTAATTTAATTGACTGCTGACTTAAATACCAGCATATAAATAAGAAATAAGACTCTGGGACATTCTATAAATTGTGCGATGCAGACAGTACATAAATACAGTAAAACAGTTTTATTCAGTTATATTACATGTATTTGTACTTTGTGCCCTATTTCAGAGTAAACATTGTCTTTTATTCGACACATTTTACAAGTTTCCGCTTACAAACCAGGGGGATGCAAACTTTTGCACTCAACTATATACTTATTTATGTGTGTTTGCAGTAATGAAAGCATTTGCTTTATTTCACGTCAATGTAAGTTAGTGTGAAATTTCTCACGTGCATAGGATACTTGAAGACGTCAGAAGTCATAAAAAAAAAAAAAGCTCAGTGGAATATTTTTAATCCGGTATCAGGTTTGGCTTGCTGATGTATTCACACAGTGGAATGTGGTTGTGATACTATTTCGTAATCATCTGGTAAACATAAACACGTGTCCACACACACACACACACACATATTTATGTCACTGTGTCAACAGGAGAGTCCTATTAGCTCTAATACACGTTCATTCCCTAAACAGCTTTGTTCCTTTGTG